>NC_060271.1:46891654-47076271 GCF_021613505.1 Equus quagga
CACCATCACCATCACCATCATCACCATCACCACCATCACCTTGGTCTCACTGTGAGCCCCAAGCATGTGCCAGGTGCTATTTTAAGGGTCCCTTATGCATTGTAACTCATGCAATCACTAGCTGCAACTTTGAGGCAGGAGCTACTATTATCTCCATTTTACAGATGAGGAAATCAAGGTACCTGAGGATAAAGAAGTCCTCGGACAGAGTCTTCTGCCTCCAAGCAGCCTTTTCCTACACCAGATCTCCCAGGTCCGCAGGAAATGCTGCAGACGGGCCTTCAGGGGCTGCTGGAGCGGCTCAGAGGAGGCCAAGCGGAGAGGCAGCCTGTGGGGTTACAGCTGAGCAGGCCCCCGAATCCTCTGAAGCTGTGTGCGGGGCCCAGCCCTCAGAGCCACAGGAATCGGGGACGCTCAAGAAGCGCTCCCCTGGATGCGGTGGGGCAGGGCCCTTGCCAGGTTCATGCAGCCAAGGCTGTTTTATCCCATTTGAAGAGGAGAGAGAGTCTCCCCTTGAGAGTGAGGATGCAGAATGGGGGCCGTGAGGGGAGTGCCGGGGAGACACAAAGTTCCCCGCCCACCGCATCATGGAGGATGGCCAAGGAGGCAAATGATGTGTCATGTTGGGAAACCAGGGGCCCAAAGAAGGGCGAGGTCTTGAGGACCATTTTAGTGACACTTTTAGAGCCAAAAGGTGATCATGAAAGAAAAACCCTGGGCTTTTAATAAGGGACACATGGGTAGCATTTGCTGTGCTAATGGGAGGCAAGACGGGACACAGCCAGACAACCAGTGAAACCCAGCTGGAGAGGTGGTGGGCGCTAGCCCAGGCCCAGGGGAGGCGCCTGGTTCTGGGGAGCACAGACTTCCCCTTCAAACACCTGGAAAAGTAGAGGACCGTGGAGGGTGAGCTGGCTGGCCATCCTGCAAAATGCCTTGCAGGGGCCCCCAGGACACGGCCTCTTGTCTAAGAGCCTGGTCTGGGGTGTTTTCCAAGGGCCAAGTTTGTCACTTACTGTCTGCAGGACCTTAGGTGGGTGAGTTCACCTGTCCGAACCCCAGGGGAGAAGAGCAGCTGTTTCACAGGGCTGCCGTGAGGCCCCCAGCACCCGCCGGATGGGACCTAAGCCCGATACCTCCGCCAGGCTTGGGGACATGGCAGGGAGCTTGCAGATGTGGCCTCTGCCTCCCTGGGTCCTGGCCTAACATGGCCTGACTGCACACAAAACACACAGTCATCGTGCCCTCGGCACTGGCACTGCCCTCCCCGCATCGTGGCACCTCATGTAAACCCCTATCCTGGGACCTTCCGGCCAGTGCCTGCGTTGACCTGGGTGAGTGGGGAGAGACACTGGTCTCCCCGGGTGGGTTCTGCCTCCTGGAGGGCTGCACGTGGGCAGACACGGGACAAAGATGCCCCTGGTCCCTCCAGCCTCCCCTAGCCAGGGCGGCCGCCATGCCAGGCCTCCCTGAGGGCTGAGCTCCCTGAGCTCCTGCCTCTGCACTTCTCGTCCAAAACAGAAATACAAAGGGAGGAAATGTACTCAAAATGCCTCCCCCTCATTTTATTTTTGCAGCTCTCTGGGGTGCCCACGCTTCAGATTCTCTTCCGATAATTATCTGCCCTTTCGGGGCCTTGGGAACCCAGCGCCTCAGGTCTGGGAGGCAAGAAGAAAGTGCTGGCCTGGTTGTGGCACACATGGTGTCCTCGAGGAAACACTGACAACGTCCCCTTCACGCCTAGCCGAGTCTGGAGAAGCCGGTTTTTATGACAGCGATTGTTTCTTAGAGCCTTTGAATCTCTCCCCTTGTTCTCAGCTGATCCGTGATGAACACATCAGACTCTTTTCATGTGATAATTTTCCATCCCTGGCAACGCAAACATTTCTGCGGCTAATACTCTGAATCTTGGCCATTGCTCAGAAATAACAGAGGCAAGGTTCCAACATAAAATAATAAGTCTTGCCTTTTATTACTTAATTTATCAACACTATACTGGAGAAACATCTTGTTAACTGGGTAAGAAGAAACCGTTCACCGACGCAGCCCTGGCTGATGGAGGTGGGTGTCAGGTGGACTAATGAGTCCCGTTGGCATACAGAGAGGCTGGTGCTGAAGGAGCGCATTATTCAAAGAGGGAAATATTATTAAGTAAGAAAGCGGTACACTCACACTGAATCTGTTAAATTAAGAATCCCACCCTTTCTGGCCAAAATCAATTTGTTATCCTCACACTTTCCCCCTGTAAGTCATAGGGGATGAAAAGGAGGAATTGTCCAGAAAAATGCCTCCTTCGAATCGCCAACCTGCAGGGACGGGGCCAAGCCCACATGGCAAGACGGGGCATTTCTGCCTGGAGTGAGCAGAGCAACCAGCCCAAGAGGCTCTTGGAAGCTCATCCCACGAGGAGGAGCAGAAACTGGCAGGAGCGTTGCAGAGAGGCATCCCCAGGGGACCAGGGGCACGAGAACAAAGGCTGTGCAGGCCACCGCGCGGGTGACCTGGGTCTCAGAAGAGCCGGAACCGCGGGTGGTCAGGCAGAGACCTGGTGGAATTCAACCTCGTGCCTCCAGCACCTGGGACAGCGTCCCGCACACAGTAGGTGCTTGGTGAATATTTGTTGAACAGTGAGTGAATGAATGAATGGAGGGCGTTTTGTGACTTTTCAGAACTGGGCAGATCACCAGGCACACCCCGAAAGCGAATCAGTCCTGGTGAGTGAGGTCCCGCTGTAACCACAAACAGCCTCCAAAACTGGGAAGCCTGAAGAAAAGTCGTATTTCTCCTGCAAGTCTGGTGTGATTCACAAGGTGGCTCTGATTACGGAAATCACCTGGGGTCTATCCAGAACTTTCTGGCTGCTGCTTGGAGGGCAGAGAGCTCTGGAGGGTAGTCTCACTGGCAACCAGCTGCTGAGCCTAGAGGTGACGGGGCCTGCGTCCCTCACCGCCACTGGCCTGGCGGCTCATCCACCCACAGGTGGGCAGAAGACCCCTCCTCCTCGTCCCGGAAGCAGAGCCAGATGTCCGGGTGGACAGCACAGTGGGCGTCCACATGAAAGTAGGATGGGGCCACCTGGACCACATGGAGTTTGTAATCTAACAAACACGGCTCTCTCGTGGCCTGGCCATTCCCACTGCAGCGTTCAGCTCTTCCGTGCTTCCAGCCAGTGATCCGCCAGGCACCGTCCAGCACTTCATGTAAGTCAATATATGTAATGACCAAAATACCACACAGAGACATTAATTTAAAAAAATCATCCCTTATATCACAGCAAAGTGACATTATTATTTCTGTACACTTCCTTCCAATCTTTTCACATATGTATGCCCTCATATGCGTATTTTATATAAGGAGTGTACACGTGCGTGCGATATGCCACTTTTTGAAAACCATCTTTTAAGAAAATTGATAGCCTTTATTTTTTAGAGCAGTTTCAGGTTTACAGAAAAATAAGTGAGAAGTAGAGCTCCCATGCACGCCCCCCCCCCCCCCCCCCCCACCCTCCCAGTTTCTCCCATTAACATCCCACATTAGTGCGCTCATTTGTTACAACTGATGAGCCAGTATCGATACACCATCACTAACTGAACTCCACACCTGATGTCGGGGTCACTCTCAGTGGTCTGCCTTCTACGGGTTTGGACAAATGTGTCAGGTCAGGTGTCCACCATTGTACTGTCATACAGAGTATCCGCACTGCCCTGAGAATCCTCTGCTCCCCGCCTATTCTTCCATGCCCCACCCCCCGTAGCCACTGATCTTTTCACTTTCTTCACCGTTTTGCCTTTTCCAGGATGTCGTAGTTGGCATCAGACGGTGTTGTATAGCCTTTCAGATGAACAATTGTTCTTTCACTTAATAACGTGTATTTAAGTTTCCTCCATTTTCTTCTGTGGCCTGAGAGCAAAGCCCTAAAAAGTGCTACAGGTTGGGCTGAGTGGCTTTGCCCTCCTCAAGCCTGGCCCTCCTCCACTGTCCTGGTCCACCTCACTACCCGTCACCCAAAGGAAGGGCTGCCCCGGGCCATTCTTCAGTCTCATCCCGGATGCAGGGTCTCCCGAATCCTGCCCAACAAAGGGACCAGGACACCTCCCACGACCCACCTGGCACCGCCTGTCCCTGGCAACTGTCAACCAAAGATCAGAGCCTCCCTCCAAGGAGGAGAGGGTCATTCTCAAGGGCACATCGATGGAAACGGGTGAGGCTGGGGAAGGTGTGCCCCCTAGACATGGCTGCAAGAGGGAGGGCCTGTATTTTTATGTTATCCTCCTTTTTTCCTCTGTGCTCGCACTTTCCTTGCCTTCCCACGAGCTCCATTCTCTATCACACACCTCAAGTGATTCTCCCACTTTAGCTTGCCACCTGGGATCTGGCCATGTGTCAGCTCCAGTGCCACCTCCTCCAGGAAGCCTGCTGCAGTAGACTGCATTACTGTCCCCACCTCCATCCCCTCTGCCACAGGACCCCATCCCTCCCGGGAGAGCCAGAGCTCATTTTCCCACCCCATGAGGTTGGCGGTGGCCACACGGTTGGCGGTGGCTGATGTGGGCAACAGCGACAATGTACCCCTTTGAGCCGAGGCCTAAATGATTGCGTGCCTTCTCCTGCTTCTTCTGCCCTCACCACGGAAACCTCACGCCCCAGACAGCCCAGTGGTCCAAGGAGGACGACAGACTGTTCAGAGCCAACCGGACGCAACCATCAGCTTGGACCCAAGCCCCACTGAGCCCAGCCTAGATCAGACAACTCACACTCGTGTGAGGGAGAATCAGAGAGTCTTGTTTAAGAGCTGGTAGTGTTTGTTACACAGCATTATTGTGGCAACAGCTGACCGATACACCTACTTCCAATTACTCCAGGCCAATCCAGTCCTGCCTTTCTCTGAACTCAACTGTATCCACAGTTCAGCGTACTCTGAACTCGATTCCTGGAGCGTCCAGATTCGCTCCGGCTCTGTGTCTGAGAGCAGACAGCAGGCAGACAGGGGAGCACAGCACTCAAGAGCACTTGCTTTGGAGTCCTGCCGGCTGCACTTGAAGCCGTTCAAAGGGCCGTGACACCAAATGTCACTTACACATGTGATTTATTTCTTGGCTGATATCCTTTCATTTTCTGGCAGGAAAAGAGAAGCACGGAATGGCTTTTTCAGTTCACCTTTGACCCTTTCTTTGATCTGCAGAGTCCTTCTCCAAAGGTACTCTCCTTGTGACACATTCTCTCCTGAAGTTTGTGAGCTTCCCTCCAGCCAGATGCAGTAACAGATGGAGACGCACCAGCACAGCACTCGTGCTCCAGAACCAAACTTTATTATTTGAAATCCCAATTCTGCTCTTTGCTAGCTATGTGACCTCAGGCAAGTGTCTTTGTCTCTCTGAATTTTAATTTCCTACTATGTATGATTGATAGATTCATAGTAGCTATTCTGAATGGTTATTGTGGGTATCATACATATATATATTATATACAATAGATTATATTCATCAGAGAGGCTGCCACGCCACGGAATCGTATGGCCTCAGGCAAGTCACTTAAACTCTCCGTGCCTTAGTCTCCTACACAGAGAGGTGGGGATAGCAATACTCGTACGAGGTGACTGGGGTAAATGAGTTGATGCGCATAAAGTTGCTGGTGTAATGCAAGCATTCTATAAACAACAACGACAACATCAATAATAATAATAAGTACAGCAGCAGCAAGCGGGTTTGCAGTGCCTGGCCCACAGGGCTGTGCTCTGTAGAGGACAGGCTCGCCAGGGGCAGGCAGGGCCCAATGCCACTTCTCCTCGACCCCATGCACCTGTCTGCTCTCCTGCCTCCCCCCTCACACCCGTCCCGGCCCCCAAGCCTAAGAACAGGGTGGCATGGTCAGCCCCACAGCAGCACAACCTAGAAGGTGCTGTCAGAGCAGGGCAGAGGCTGGAGGCGGGGTGCCTGCTGCTGCCTGGCCCCACCGGGGACCCCCATCATACCACCCCTGTGGTGTCAGCGTCTGATGCAGGAAGCCAGTGCTGCACCTCAGAGGGGTCGGTGCGTGGAAGGCGAGCTGGGATGCTGGTGGATCTGCCCGTCCCCAGGCTGGGGCAGGCGCCCACTCGCTCCTTCTGGCAGCAGGTGTCTTCTTACACAGCATGGGGAGGACACAGCCTTCCCTGAGGGGTCCTGCCTCCTCCGAGAGTTCCCACTCACCAGGCAGGCCTTGGAGACCCCCATATGCAGCTGGGAGGTGAGGCCCTGCAAGCAGGCGGCTTCCAGAAGCTCCAGGCAGACCTGGGAAGTGACGGAAGGTTCTGCTCCCCACTCTCAGGACCAAGGGCCTGCCCAGGGTCCCACCTGGAAACTGCGTGCCCACGGCAGGTGCGGGCCCCTGGGCTCTGAGGGGAGCAGCTGCACAGCCTGGGCCCCCAAGACCTCTACGCGGGACACCATCTGAGGCACGAGGGGACCTCGGGAGGCTGGCCCTCCCTGCAGGCCTGGGGCGCTCGACCTGCGCCCCCAGAGAGAGGGGGCACAGCTCGAAGTGACCAGGCTGTCGGAGGGCCCCACTCATGCCCCAGGATCCAGAGCCCCTACTCACACTGCTGCCTTTTTCCCTGGAGACGGACGGGCCACCTTGACAGTATGTTTGTGTAAAAGCAGATGTCGGCATTATACTCACAATCATAATAATCCCACTAAGGAGACCCTGCAGGGCCCTTAGAGCCGAGGGGACCCCTGCGGTCTTCCCCTTTGAAAGCAGAGGTTGTGCTGGGAGGAGACGATGCCCCACCCAAACCAATGACGCCCAACTTCGCCGAGGTGTGTATCTGTGCATTTAAGGCGGGAGACACTGGATAGGCCCAGAGCGGATGTATTTTTCTCTCCTAATAGTGCGGCACGATTTAATTAACTCACTATTGTATCCACCTGAAGATTACTGCGTTTATTGACACCACCATCTGGCTCCTATAAAGCCGGTAATGTAGATAATAAATCCGCTTCATTACCCGGGGCCAGCGAGCATCCTGCTCCCAGCCGCCTCTCCCAGCGCCCTCCTGCAAGGGCCGCCCCAGCACCCTGAGGTGTCTGTGCGTCCCTGTCAACTCTGACCCCTGCAGTGTGATGACGACGCCTCGGAGGCAGGTGTCCTGACACTCAAGGCCTCACCAGCCCCCTTACCCCTAGTCAGCAACAGCAGCCGCAGGCCCTAAGGTCCATTCAGCAGGCCCCAGAGCCCCGCACTGCGTCCAACGCTATCTTGTTACCGAACTTAATGCCCGTGCAGGGTGCTCAGTACTGATTATCTCCAGTTTGCAGAGGAGGAAATGGAAACGCAGAGCATCCAGGTTCAAGGCCTGGGGCCACGATGTCCAGGGCAGAGCCATGTTCAAAGGGTGGGGTGGGGGTGGGACAGACCCGGCCCAGCCTCCCTGGGCGTCCAGCAGAAAAGAGACAGTCCTTTCACCTACTTTCCAGGGTAATGTGCATTTTCAAGTGTTGAACTTGTCCTTTGAAACTGGTGATGTTTTATCTGCCCCTGAGATTTAAATTTGGGCAGAAAAATCTCAGCAGAGGGGTGGAAGTGGGCCTGGCCTCAGAGAGGGGTCCCCAAGTCACCTGCTCTCACACACCTGCCAGGGGCTGCCTGCCGGCTCCCTCCTCGAGGACCTGTATCCCAGGCTATAGCCAGGAAGCCCTTCATGAGGGACCCTCCAGGGCCAGAGAGAAAACCCAGTTCATCGCTTTCTCACTAGCAAAAAGAGAGGAAAAATTAAATTCTCATTCCTCTGGCCACTCCCCCGCCATGGGGCCCCTGGGCTTGGGCCAGGTCTGTCCGAACCACGCCCCTCCGGCCTGCTTGGAGCCCTCGCATCCCCAGGTGAGGGCCGGTGGAGCTGAGAGGAGGCCTCTCAGACACAGGTCCCGTAGCAGGTAATAAATTACTGCGAAGGAAATTAATTACCTGCACCTCTCCCCAGCCTCATCTGATGGTTTAAGCAGATTTCAGAGATTCTTATTTTGGGGTGGGGGGAAGTGCAATCAACTCAATTTAGAGGGGGACAAAATGCAAAAAAGTGACATTTATAACGTCATCACCCAGCTGGAGCCGCCCGTAACTCACCCTCAGAAACACAACGAGCCCATTAATCACCCTTATCTGTGGGGGAAGGGGCCACAGTGCCACCGCCCCACCCCACCCCCGCCCCCGCCCAGGTGGGCAAGTTCAGATGCCGAGAGGTGGTCAGAGTCCACTTGGGGCAGCCACGGAGGAGGCAACCGGAGCTTCCCGGCTGCGGCCCCTCCCAGCCTGATTTTCAGCCCCCAAGCACCAGAGCCACCAAAGTCACGCCCAAGCTGCCTCTTCAGATAAGTGTCAACAGTTGTGAAAACGGAGGCCTCCCGGGAGGGGGAGGGGCAAGGAGCCAGACACGGGTCGTCCCCAGGGAGGCGGAGGGTCCTTGGGGCCACTGGCCCAGAACTGTCTCAAGAAGGAGACCAGCGGAGGCGGCCCCTTCCGACGGTCTGCATCTTGGCCCCATTACACCTCTCCGCTTTGCGGCCTTTGATTCAGCAAAATCAAGGATGCAAACTTCTTAGGAGTACTTAGTTTCCATGGCAACCGAAGCTGACCTCAACATTATTGTTCTCAAGAGGGGACTGACTTTACTATATGTTCATTCACTGAATTAATGGACTCCCGGCTCTTTTATCAGCGACTCCCGAACAAAGGAGAGAGACGCGTCGTCAAAGGGCTTTCAGCCACTGTCCAGCCTTTTGTCCCGGGCTTACTGCGACGAAGCCAGTCTATTCAGCCCGAGATTATCAAAATCAACTCGGGGCTGTCTCTGTGGCAGCTAAACACACTTTGATTTCATAAAGACATAACTGATCCCACATGCAAATTAATAATTGCGATTGCGGGGTTCTTCGGGCTTGGGGCTCCGCTGTGATTTTTTTTTGTAAGAAAGTGCATTCGTAGGTAAACTGCAGTTGAGTGGGGGCACCTGCTTTGGGGGCTCCTGAGCGTTGCTGGCTGGGAGAGAAAGAGGAAAGAGAAAAGGATTTCTAAAACGGAACCTGGCCAGCACAGGCAAAGCGCAGCAGGGAGAGCCCAGCTTACTCTGGTCCCAGTCGGACCAGCGGAGCCCAGCGCCGCACATCAGCACCGCAGTCGGGGGCTTCGGTGTTTCCGGGTCTCCCCATCTCCTTCCAGCCGCATCCCTTTCTCTCTCTGCACCCCCGAACCCCTCAGCCACTGGGAAAATACCTCTGCTTCCTCCAGGAGGAGAACAATGCAAACGAAATAAACCACTAAGGCGACACTGAGCACAAACACCTGGCCGCACAGCGCTGTGCTGAGCTGACACGGCCCAGCAAGGCCAGGAACCAGCCGCCAACTGCCAAGTCACGGCTTAGACCTCGGGGTGTGTGGCCTTCTCACGTAATTGCTGCACAAAAGACACTTAGCAGCGGCCTGTCCGGCTCCACTCCCAGCTTCCCAGGGCTCCCTGAGCTCTCCTTCCAGGCTCCGGAGTCCTCCTTCACTAGCCCCCAGGTCCTCCCGGGAGGGACCCAGGAGACCTCTGAGCCCGTTAGCAGAGGCATTCCGCACGGGCAAGGCTGTGGAAACGTCCACACACGGCCGCCCAGTGGGACAGGCCACACTCCTAACATCCAAATAATCATTTCACAAATTATCATCATTATCAATCAATCACCCTGTTTGGACAATGCCAGCCTGGGCTATCAGATGACTTTTATGACCTGTAGCATTTTGTACGTAATAACGGGGAGAGATTTATGGACCCATCACCTTCCCTCTTCCAGCCGTAGGACTTTATTAGCTCCATTTATTTTTGACTCTCCTTCTAAGCCTCGGCCCTCCCCACCCGTCCCCGAGCGCACTGGCTGGGGTGGCTAGTCTTCCAAGCTTCGGGAGAGACACTTTGTCAGTGCTCTGTCCTAGCCCTACTGATGCAAATTCCCGATTTACTTATTTTTTGGGGGGCGGAGGGGGGGGCAGTGGACAAGGGGAAGAGAAGAAAAATAAAAATAAAGAAAAAGGTCACTTCCCTTTGTTTGCATTTTCTCCCCGGTTGTACCGTATTAACTCGTCCTTCCTTTTCAAGATGGTCAAAGAAAACAAGATAAAGTGGGACAAAGGGAAGGCTGTTGGGGGCCTTGTGTTTCCCCTTTTCATATCACCAATGAGATTGAATCAAAATTCTTTTTAGCTGATACCATCTCCCCGGGTGGACTACACTCTTGTTAACGGATAAATTCAAGCCTTCCAGAAAGTCAAAGAATAAATTTAAGCCTTTTGCCAAATGTCTATCCTATTGGATTTTGATAAGACGGCCATTGAGCCTTAATAATGTCTTCCATCCATTTTCAGCGGGCCCTTAACACGGCTCTTTATTCGTCCCCAAAGCCTCTTCGCCCGGCCTTTTTATTACAGACTCTGGCGGGCTCTCCAGGGAGCCGGGCGACCCGAGTGATGGATGGACAACCGCTAGATTATCTCCCGCAGCTGTTTGCTCTCCCGGAGCCCGGGGCTTTCCCTCTAAGTAAACAGAGGCTAAATAGACTCGGCCAGAGGGAGCAGTCCCAGAGGTCCCGGCACCGCCGCTAGAAAAGCCGACACAGCCCGACCTGAGGCCAAAGTGACTTTGGGGCAAGCGCGGGAGACGCGCCCTGGCCGCACACCGGGGCGGGCGCGGGGATGCGAGGGCACCGGGACGGGGCGAGCACGGGTCCGAGTCTCATCAGCACCAAACCTCCGGGCTGCGCGGCCCGAGGAGGGGCCCTGGGGACAGGGGGCAGTGGGAGACGGAGGAGGATGCAAGAATTTGGGGATGAGAGGGATGGAGAGGGACGCAGGAGACCGCAGGGGGCACACGGCAGACTTGAGGGGACAGAGGGGACCAAGGGACGCGCGAGACTGGGACGCGAGGGATGGAGAGGACCGAACAGAGGGGCGCAGGCGGGGAGGCGCTACGGAGGGTACTCAGGGGCGGGGCCGCCCGCCAAGCCAGGAATGGCTCCGCCCCCTCTGGAGGCGGGGCCAATGCTGACGCTGCTCACAGGCTGCAGCCGCTGTCACTCCGACGGGAGCCCCGCCCCGCGCCGCAGACCCCGCCGCGCTGCAGGCGGGTGTGGGCGCCGCCAGCCTCCCGGGGCCCGGGCAGCCTCGGCGGTACACTCTGAACTAATGGGTTCTTCCAGCCCCTTCGGCGGCCTGGCTCTCTAGTGCTGAGATTGTGTGACTGCCGCCACCCACAAAATACCGCCTTTCCTGCATCTGTGTGTTAAGCCACTGAATTAATTACCGGTCGTTACCTTTCACTGATGCAGATAAAGAACAGGAGGTATAATCGTCCTAAAGATGGATAACTGAAGCTCGGAGATGTCAACTGACCGACCCACGGCCGCACAGCGCCCCATCATATTTTTAAGGCTCCCAAATGTGCATGTCTTTGGGGAGGAGAGGCCCTGTTCAGCCAGACACAAAAATCCCAGACTGAAAACTGATAAACTGGAGTCTAAGTCCCATTACCAAGGAATCCACTACGTTAGTCTGTAAAATAGCACACTGAGGCATGTGGAGTTATGTGATAAACATACATACAGCCACAGCTGTGAGGAGCACATCTATTCGTCAGGTGGGACCTTCTGTTTGGGAAGAAGGTCAAACAAACGCTGTGTTTCCTCGTCTGTCCGGCCCCTCTAGGAACCATTTGCCTCCGTGTTTTAGCTCAGGTCTCTCTCTCAGTCCAGCCTCCTCCCTTGGTCCCTCCTGGAGCGACATGACCGGATGGGTCCAGATCTAAACACCAGGTATAGGTTTGTAGCCATCCCACCGGCGTGAGCTTGGGCACCCATCCGCTCACACTCGCACACCCCGGATGTCCATGATGTCTAAGTTTGGTGCGGAATGGAAAAATCCTGGGATTCAGTGGACAGTGGAGGGCCCTGCGGCAGCTTCCCAGAGTGGGGGGAGGGGTGCGGGAGGGGTGGGCAAAGCCCCCTCCAGGCAGCCCCCTCAGACGGGAGCCTGCAGGGAGGGGCCCGAGCTGGCAGTCACAGGCCTGTTCTGAAATAGAGGGCCACCAAGTCTTCTCTGGCTCTGGTGCCCAATGCCTCCCTGACTCTCGGGCCACCATGGGGGTCAGGCCTGTTCCGATTCTGTGTGGACAGGGAACCTGGGCCCTCTCCGACGGGCCTGCATGCCCCGGGACTCCTGCACCAAGCTGGGCAGTTGTCAGCGGGTCCTGGCTGCATGGCACCTTGCACCCATCCTATGAGCATCTCTCAGGAGGGACCTCTGGGCCACGTTAGCCAAGGTGCAGTGACCCCACGGTTTATAAATGAGAGAGGTCACTCAGCAAACAGCGCCGCCCCAGGGCACAGAGGACGCGCAACCCTTGTTCCTGTCCCGTCCCATCTCGTTCTGGCTCTGAGGCATCCAGCACTTGCCTTCTGACAGCCTCGACATCACACTTGACCCTTCGGACCTCTGCCTGGACCCTTGTACCCTGGCCTGGCAACCGACTACCCATCTCGCCTCTGACCTCTGCCAGGCCACCCTGCTGTCCGGAGACAGCCCTGCCAGACAGTCAGTTACGTGGCAGTGGGACAAGTGACGTTCTCATGGTCTCTCCAGGAGCTGAGGCTGGAGTTGGCTGTAGGTGCCTTTTTGTGGGAAGTGAAAATACCTCAATTCCTTGAGAAGCGGGAGAGCTGTGTAAGGTCTCTTGCGTAAGGGCTTCCATTCTTTCAGGAAACACGAATTCAGTCAGAGAGGCAGGAAAAGGGAAAGGGTGCTGTCGGGATTGACCTCATGGCGCACTGAGAGCGTTTGAAGGAAGGAAGGCCTCAGGCCACCCCCGGGCAGTGGGACTGGGAGCTGACACCTCGTCCCAGCGTCTGCTCAGACCACAGTCCCTTGGGGACGGACACAGACCGTGAGTTATGCGGATGAACGAGGTAAAAAGGTCGCCCCTGCCAGAGGTCCTTCAGGAGGTCGTCGCAGGGTCAGAGGAGGTCTCTCATTGCAACGTTTTCTCCAAAATCAATGCCTCTGGGGTTGAACCTGGATAGACGAGGCAGGTCGCCTGTCCCTTACAGATAGGTCTGCCCAGATGGCAGGTCCTCCACCCCCTGTCCATTATGGAACACTGCCCAGATGCCCCGGCTCTAACCATCGAGCCGAGCTCGCAGAGAACTTGGTAAAGTGGCAGAGCTGTTCACCTCAGAGCCGAGGAGGGGGCCTTTACTCCACCTCGAATGCTCAGCTCAAGTCACGGCTTCAGGCTCTCCCACGAGCGGTTGACAGAACCCCGCAAGCACATACTCTGTGACTGTGGCAGTAAGAGCTCAGCACTTGAGAGGGGCTGGATCACCCCGCACCCACTCCTCTCTTCACACCCGTGCCGTGCTCCAAGGCCGTCTGTGCGGGAGGTGTGGATGTAACTCTCTGCTTTGCCCAGGGACTTTGAAGCAAAGATGCTAAGGGAGAGAACAATAAATCTCCTGGGAAACCCCAAATGCTAGATGGGCTACCATGTGTGAGTGTCTGTGTGCTTGTGTGTGTTGGTGTGTATATCATGTGTTTGTATGTGTGTGTCTGTGTATGCATGTGTCAATTCTGGGATGACCAGAACTTGCTGGAAGCTGAGCTCCAGCTGACGAACAGCTTGCAGGTTTTGGAGATCTGGATGGGATCTGACCCCTTCCACCGGCAGCCTAGCCTGCAGCGTGCACACGCAGCTGTGCGCCCACCTGTGCGCCTGTGCTTTCCTCTGGGGATGTACGTTTTTTGCAGCCTCGTTGGCTCTCTGGATCTTTTAACGGCAGCGTTTCTCAGCCAGCCATCATCCATCACAGCGGCCGAGTGGCCGATGATGCCCACCGGACACCCCCTCTCTCGCCCGATGGTTCGCTTATTTAACACTGTGCCCACCGAGCCCTCTTTGAGGCTGAGGACAGCAAAAGGCTTTGTTGAATCTGCAGCCAATCGTGTTTCTTTTCCCCTCCATATTCTTTTCATGTGAGTACCCAGTGAAGATAGTTAAATAAACACAGCCCTCGTTTATTTAATTTCATGCATCTGCGTGGCCTGAGGCCTTCCCTCAGGTACAGGGCTCTCCTCATTCTCGGGAATTAGAACGGTTCAGTGAAGTGACCCCCTACCTGCTTACAGAATGAAAATAAGCATCCGTCCTAATTACGTCGAGATCATGGTTCTGTGCACGAGCCTAGGGCCACAGATGACACATCACTCACGGAAAGACGCCGGCCCGCCATGACCGCCTATATGCACATTAGCACAGGAACCCATGGGGACGCGCAAGAAGGCGCAGAACCAGCTGGCCTACCTTTTGGATGCAGCCCTCCTGTGTCGACACTTCCGCATCAGTCAGCATTTGCTGCAAAACAATTCGAAAGGGGTTGTTAGTTTCTGATCAAACACCGTTCTCAAGCTACAGGGGCTATAAATCGTGGGGCACACTAGGTGTTCCCGAAACAGTAAGGGTGAGACCTCCTGGCTTCTCCAGGGGCAAGAAAGCTCTCTGCTGAGAACAGGGTCCTTTATCCCGAAAGTGTCTCCCGGTTTGTTGAGAACGGTAAGGAACCCCCGGGATGTCACCTCCTTGGAAAGGCAGCTGGGTCCTTACAGGGACAGGGCCAATCTGTGTGGCTCACCCTGGTCCTTTAGGAACTGGGCACAGACCCCTGCAGAGGGGTCCCAAGGCCAGCACATATTATTAGGAACAGTTCAATGGGGCACGAGGACATGCTGAAATGTGGAACCGACTCTCCCGTTTCCTCTGAGTTCTACCGGCAGCCAGGCACTGTATCCAGGAGGATGCCCGTGTGTGGGCAGCCCAGGCCGGGTGAGCAGGAGGAGGTGCCGTCTGGCCCAATGGGGCTTGCACTCTAGCTGGGGAGGCAGAGCTCAGAGGAGCAACCAGATTCGTCCTGGGACTTGGTCAAGCCATGCCCCAAGGAGAGCCGCTGTGGAGGAGGCAAGAGCAGAGGGCAGAGGGCAGAGGTCGGCAGAGGTCAGCAGGGCCTGACTGCTACTAGAGGCCTGGGAAAGGGGATCTGATGCCATCTCTCTCCTGCCTGTTTGGCAAATCAGAGGGGCAGCATCTTAGCTTGCTCTTTGTCCCGGACTCCTGGGAGTGGGATGTTTCTCCATGACTTTTGGTGGAAGCTTCTCAGAGGGAATCAGGCTAAGGCAGAAAAGCAGTGGTGCCCACTGTCACAGACGCACCCTGGGCTGGCCCTGGACGACCCCTCCTCCAGCAGTGGGCTGTGGGCAGTGCCGGGCACTCCTGCCCTTCCCTCTGCCGGTGGACACAGGCTTGGGACAATGAGGAGAGAAAGTGCCAGCCATTCCGCGTCTTTCTTCTGCCTGACGGTTTCGACTTAGAGCTGTCCCCGGCCCAGTGCTGGGGAGCTTAGCGTTTTGCCTGGCCGGCGTCTCCTCTGAAAAACCACCAGGTTCCCTTCCCGAGAGGGGCAGCATCTCAGTGACAGGCCCCAGGACGCTTTCTAAGCTAAGCAAACTGACAAATTAGCTGTATAAATGGGATTTTCCCTTCTGGGTCACAAGAGCCGCACAGAGTCACATGTATAAATTGGAATGTCATTTCCATAAGAATAGAGACCAAGATTGAAACTAACATTTGAAAAATAAAATGAGAAATGGTGTTAAATTCAGGCATTTTTATTTCCCCTTCCCTTAAAATTACTATTGCCCTATCAAATTACAAGCGTGGGGCCCAGAGTGCCCGCAATGCCCATGCAGGCCAGGCGAGAGGACCAGGATGCCACGTTCCAAAACGCTCACGAAACTGCCCGGGCTCAGCTGTAATAACAGTAAGTCGTATTTTTAAATGTTGAGAATTCTAACCAATTGGGGATTTTATATTTCTCTTTTCTGAAATTGTGGTTTGGAAAGTGGCTATAGGTGGAAAAAAAGACTGAGACAGAAAAAGGTGAACACCCCAACGGAGACCCTGGGAAGGTCCCCCCCAGGAGAATCAGCAAGAGACCAGGTCACCGAATGCTCTGTCCCCACTGGGCCTGGGGCTGGGCAGGCCCTGGGGAGAGCAGCCTCAGATGCTGGGGGCTGAGCTCGGCCAGCGGGCAGGCCTTAACTGCCCTCCTGTCTGTCTGCTTTTCACCCCCGAATCCAGAGCCAAGACGGCCGGCCAGAGGCTTGGTCAATGCTGAGAGAGAGAGCGAGGCTGACCGCCTGGATCTCAGAAAAGTCTGTGGCTTCAGGAAAGGGCTGTGCTCACCAATCCCCAAACCAGAGAGGCCATCCCGGGGCCGCCTCCCAGAGCCCTGGAGGAGAGAGTCAGACTGCGGTCCTGCTGCGGGGCACCCAGGCCCACCCTGGACGCGGTCACCCACAGAGACTGAGACCACCGTGAGCATGGTGCAGAAGTGGGGGCTCCATGCTCGGGTCATGGGGCCCCTGAACCGGGCAGAGCTCTGGCCTCCTCAACCTGCCCCTTGTGGGGGCGGGGGGGGTCTCCAACCAGGAGAAGAACATAATTTTTCTACGGAGCGCAGCCTCCAGGGCACAGGATGAAACCATGAGCGGGGCACCCCTGTCCGGAGTGACCTCCCTTCTTGGGAGCTCCGCTTGAGCCAAGAGCCTGTCCCTGTGACTCAGGCGCAGACGCGGAGCTAAACCAGGAGGCGGCCACCTGGGGCCTGGTGGTGCCTGCGCCTCACATTCCCCTTTCACCCCACTGAGTTAGTCGAAGGAGCCCCTACCCTACGGAACCGCCATGGAGGAAGCCTGGGCCCCTCAACCAGGCCAGAGGCCACTCTGGTCCCCTGCCGCTGCTGGGGTCCCTTCTAGGGAAGAGGCTGCAGGGGCCTCCTGTACGGACACCCGGTCACCTTGCAAAGCCCCAGAGGGCATGTGAACGTGTCAAGGGTACATGTGACTCTTTTTGAGGCACAGTTTACAGCCTGGCCTTCTCCAGCTGCAGCCAGGCCCGGCGATCACATTCCCACGCGGGCCTTGCACTTAGTGACTGGGAACACCAGCATTGGTTCCTGCCGCCCTGTGAAACCGCCTTTAGAAGAGGAGAGAGGTTCGGGGCTGTGACCTGCCCGCGGCACCCAAGGCGGTGCCGGAGGCCAAGTGCTGAGCTGTCTCGGGTGGAATCCCTCCTGGTTTGGCTCCAGCCCCCGGCCCCAGTCCAGGGCAGAGGCCCAGGTCTGGTGAAAGGGTGCCCCCATCCCATGGTGGCCCTGGGGTTCCCCGAGAGTAAGGGGACGGCTGGGTGTGCTCCCCGCAGTTCGTGCTGTCACCGAGCCTCCTCCAGCATTGGAAGTGTCTGTGCACTGTGTGGTGAGTCAAAGGCTGGGGCTGAAACCAGAACCAAGCCTTCCCGGCCCTGCCTGCCTTGGGAGCACATCATTGAAGGAGACGCTGTTGTCTCTCTGGCGTCCCCAGAGAAGTCAGTGCCGCCTGCACAGGCGCCAGCGTTGATGGGACCGCGCCTAGCAGGTCCTGCACACCCTCGCCACTCACGCCCCCATCCTGGAGCCAGGGAGTGCTGGGTGTTGCCTGGGAGTGGGCCTTTGCTGGCCTCTGGTTGGACGCCGGCAGGCGGGCCCCTCCTCTTCCCGGAGGAGGAGAAGGTGCGTTGCCAGGGCTTCAAGCTCTCTCCGTCCCAGTGTGTCCCAGCGTGCGGATCACGGAGCACTTGGCAAGAGCAGCGAAGTCCCCCCATCACTCCGAGGAAGGGCCAGCCAGGGGAGACCCCTCAGCCCTGCATCCCTACCTCCGGAGCCCTCCAGTCTCCAACACACTCCATGCTGGGCCCCAGGGTGTAGCCGCCCGCCCTCTGCCTGCTGGCCCCTCTGTTGGAGTGCACACCACTCCCGCTGCGTTTTGGTCAGCTCTGTCTTCACTTCGGTTTTTGGTGGCCCTGACCTTCCTTTCTCCCCGCTCCCCACGACCCCTTCATGGAGAGGGGGCAGTTGTGATAACCAAGCAGGTTCTGAAGTTTGCAAGGCACATCACATACACCTTGTAAGCTCTGGGGAGTGTCCCCAGGGAATATGGCTGATGGTTATTTCCTTGGGGGGTGGGGGTTCCCTCAGGCCAGTGGTGGGCTTGAGGTCAGCCAGAAAGCGCAGGAGTGGGTTTATTCTCCTCTGAAGATCCGGAGGCCGTCCTGGAAACATGTCTCACAGCCCTAGGGAGTTAATGCTGCTGCTGGACTGAAGCTAAGCCGCGCCTGCGGGACGTGGAGAGTGTCCTGGGACAGGAGGCCCAGCCTTGGGAGAGAGGCAGCTGGAGGCCTGCCTGCTCTGGGCTCCAGACAGCACATGGCTGCCTCTCTCTCTGAGGACGGCACAGGCCCTGACCCCGAGGTGGGGAACCCGCGGTGGCCCTTTCTGCAGCCTGGTTCCTACAGGCTCCCTGACCTGCATCTGAGGCACCACGTGGCCCACTCCTAATTCATCCAGAAACCCTTGGTCAAAACCAGCATGAGAGACTTTCCAAGGAGAGCTGGCCAGCACCCCCGTGCGCGGTCCAGGATCGGTCACTCAACCACACTGGGAAGATGGGGCACAGAGTGAGTGCCACACCCCCTTTTTCCCAGATCTTTGCTGTCCCTTAACACAGCTGGCTGCTGTCCAGGCCCGACTGTGTCTCACAGGCCTGGGGCTGAGGGTGGCAAGAACCACCTTCGTCAGAGGCTGACAGTGGGCAAATGGGATGAAGCATCCCAGGAAATCCATTGGTGTCACCACTTCAGGCCCCTGTTTCTATCAGGGAGAGTCCGGCGAGATCAGTGCCCGGTGATGGCTCCTGGGAGCCTGTGGTCAGATGGGGACACACAGACGGACCTTTAAACCACACCGTCCTTAACAGGTCAAGATGCTACACACAACACACCAAGCCAGAGACGCCAGATGGAACGAGAGCATCCGTGCGGGGCGGGGCTGGGGGCAGGGTCTCCTCTGCTCCCTGGAGCCTGGTCCTCCCCTCCTGTCATGTCATGCGCAGGGTGTGGGTGCCCTGAAGCCTGGCTGTAGGACCACATGGGGCCAGGACAAGCCCCACCCAGTCACATGATGCAGAGAGAGGTGGGGGCATTAAGCCCAACCTGAGGGGTGCCCCCCCAGAGGAAGCCATTGCCGATGACCTTGAAGAAAGGAGGGCCCACCTACAAAGGGAGGTCTGAGTCGGTTCCAGAACTGCCCTGTTCCGGCAGCTTCTCTGGCCTGCCCCAGTTTCACAGCCTGTCTTGGCAGGAATGCATGTCATTACCTCTGCTGGTCACCCACCGCTGACCTCGGTGAACACCCGCTGGACGCAGCCCTTCTGGAGCCTCCCCACCCTGGCCCTCTCCCCTGCCAAGGCAGCCGCTTTGCTGAACAACCTCTTTATTTTGCTGGTGAGCCCTGAGCACACGCGTCGCTGGCTGGTCGGCTGTTGGCAGTGGCTGTCGCTGCTCTCAGCCCCATCTCTGCACCCGGCAAAAGTATTAGGTGTGTTTTGATTAAGCATTTTAGCCAGAAAAGCGAGGTTTGCCCTCTGGCGTTTCCCTTCTCTTGCGGGTATCAGTGCCAGCACTGAGCTAAGTGGGGTTGGTCAAAACATCTTTTTTGACTCTTAAAATAAATACCCTCTGTTCTCCAAAAAGTCAGCGCAGAGCAGACGCACGCGCAGACATCTCGTAGCTCACAGCTCCGGAGCTCTGGCATGTCCCCCGAGGGGGGCTAAGCTTTCTGGTCGGTGTCACAAATGGATCTCAGAAGGTTTCTCTCCCTTCAAAATAATCTGTTATTAAAGTATCTGAAAACACACCAACAGGAGGAAACCCTGACGGAGCCCCAGCCACACGGCTTCCAAAGCCAAGGAGATGTGAGTGAAGCCCCGCCAGTCTGGCCTGCCGCCCAAGAGGTCACCAAACGCTCTCATTCACTGACCTCTTGTTCTTGGCCTTTGAGCTCAGACCTCTCTCTCTGACCTGTTTCTCTCTTGTCCATTGCTCAAGTCGCTTGTTTGTGCCCAAAGACGTGAGTCTGGGTCTAGAAGTGGCTAAAAACTGATTCCAAGAGGCCTCCCCTCGAAGCAGCAGCCATGGGCAGGCTCTGGGCTGCCTGCACAGCTCACTGCGTGGGGTGGCCACAGGGAAGCACTGGGGCTCACATTGTCCCAGCTCTGAGCCTCACTCTGCTGCCCTCGGGGAGACTGAGGGCCCCAGGGGCTCGGAGTCCTGCTGGGGACACAGTCTAGCAGGGGGGTCAGGATGTGGCTCTGTGGTCAGCTGCTGCGGACTCCCAGGGCCTTCCCTCTTAGCAGTGATTTAAGCCGTGCCCTCGCAATGGGCCCGATGAGCTGACCATCGGCACTCACAGGACAGCCAAGTTCCACGCTCCTCTCTTCCTCGGCAAGGAGGCCACCGCCTCCCTGGTGCTTCCTGCTTTCTGGGAAGTCGGACTTTTTCAAGAACATTCTCATCCTTAATTTCCTGTCCGAATCGCAGTCCTAACACGGCTGCCGCCTCCCTTGGTGTAAATGCTGCATCGACGTCGTGACAGCAGCCACAGCCGAGTGGTGGCGGGATGGCGACGGCAGCGGGCAGTCTCTCTGGGAGCCCGAGGTGTGGGGGCCTGTCCCAGGAGCCTCGAAGGTGCTTCTCACAGCAATCCCGGCCGGGTGGGAGCTGTTACTACCCTGCCTTGGCTTTTACAGACAGGAAATGGGGGGTTGGAGCACAGGGCAAAGGACAGATAGCCTGGAAGTGTTAGAGTCTGCGCTCCGACCGGCCCGGATCCCGGGCTTCTGCTCTGGAGGAGCAGCCGGCCCTTGGGCCTTGCATCTGGCGGAAAGAAGCCACACACCGACCCTTCCGACGAGACTCGCACCTGAACCCCGGCCAGGCCCCCTCACCCCCAGCAGGCCCTCCCCTCGGCCAGGCCAGCGGCCGTGCGAGCTGGAGCCGAGCTGGGTCGTGTCCCATTGGCAGCTGCGACAGGAACCGTGGCGGGCGGTCAGTCACCGGCCGACCCGCTCTGGCTCCCACAGCAGAGGCTCCAGGGGTGTTGACACAAGCTCTTGAGCTCCCAACTGGGAGCGGGGTGATATTTATTTATTTTTTGCATTAAAAAAAAATCAGCTTGGCCGTGTTTGAGCTGCAGAAATGATTTTTTTGAAAGGCGCCTTGGACACTGTTTTTAGCTTTTATGCCTAAACAGATACTTCTCAGTTCTTTCAAGTGAGATCTGCCCAATGAATGGAGCCTCTCTCTTTACTCCTAAGAAAAATATTTACACAGTCAAGTACGGCACGAAAAAGGACCCAGGCTCCTTCAGAGAGCCCATCCCCGAAATGCATATAGATCTCCAGGCGGCTGTTTACATTCCCAGCTGAGGTCCCTGCGCCTCCCCCTGCCCAAAGGCATTTCCCCAGCCTCCCACTTGGGAGCCTGAAGTCAGGGGTTTGTCCCAGGACCCCTTACTGAGAGCCCACAGCAGTGTCCCACCTGCCTGAAGGACAGCAGGGTCCTCCTTGCAAACCCTTTTTGTGGCCAACAAGAAAACCTGGGCTCCTCTGCCTCTAGGCCCTGCACAGGGAGCCAGGCCCTGGACCCACCTCGGCCCGCTTTCCCCAGGGGTATCCCCGCTGAGACCTCGGCTGGGCACAGGGGCGTTCTTGCTTGACCTCTCTGGAGTGTGGTGGGACCTTCTGCTTCGCTCTGGCTGCAAGAGCTAACGATGGGGCGGACACTATTTTCCTGGCCAGCACGACTTTGCACAGACCCAGAACCTCTGGGCACGGTTTGCCTGATGTCAGACGTGCCGAGAACACTCTGTTCGCTGGCAGCTCTCCGTCCATGGGCACGCGCCCCTCTACTGGGTACCCTGCCCTGCCTGCGGGCACTCTGGTGCCTGCATCTTCCTTTCTGCAGGACGAATGACTGATAGAATGAATGAATCCCTGTCCCTGGGTCCTCTCTCCAGGTTAGATGGTCTAGTCCCCTCTAGTCCCCCCGAGGTCCCCTGAGGGCAGAGGGACAACATCCTTCAGACCCTCATTTCGTAAGCAGCCAGTGAGCACCTTTTGTCTACATTGCCCCATGAAAAGTGACTTGGAGACATTTAAAAAGTCTCAAAACAGCATGGATTCCAGTATGAGCTACCTTGGGGCAGCGGCAATGGGTCAAACCCATCTGCTCCTTCAACAGGACGGACATGAAGCCCCTGGAAGGTGCCCTCAGACTGCTGCGGAGGACCCCTGAGTGAGGGGCTGGCGGGCACGAGGCCTTCAGGAGTGGGAATTCTGAAGCAGGAGGTGGCAGGTGGAGGTGGGCAGAGGAGGGGAGGGGGCCATGGTGGGGTGGGGGGCGCCACAGGCACAGGCGGGGCGGGGGCAAAAGAGGACGCCCAGAAGATGGAAGAGGCAGCCAGGTTTGGAAAGGCCTTGGGGCTGTGCGGGGGCGTCCTTGAGTGCGAGTGGGGTTTCGATTTGCCTCTGAGGGTGAATGTGGACACTGATGCTGGCAAGACAGACAGACAGGTACAGGGCGGAGAGAAGGAGAGGAAGGGGTCTGCAGGGTGGGGCAGGGGAGAGCTGCCTTGTAGGCCCTGGCCCCTAAGTGGTTGTAGTCCTCGTGTCTGCTCCATGGAGCACGTGCGCATCTTCCCTGTTCAGCTGCCTGGTGGGGTGCCACGGTGGGCTCCAGGGGCCAGAGACCAGCCCACTGGGCCCCCGGTTCCCCAGCATCAGCTGGTACCTGTTGGAGGCTGACCAAATGGACAACGGTGAGATAGAGGAGGACAGAGGGTCAGGTGGGCCAGGCGCCATGGTGGGTGCTTGGCTCACACTAACACATAAAAACCAGAACAAGCCTCCAAGAAATGGCTGCCGGCACCAATCCTTACAGATAAGGAAGAGGCTCAGAGAGGCAGAGGAACCTTCCCACATGTGCACAGCTGGTGAGGGTGGACACAGGAGTCAAGCCAAAGCTGTTGGCCCTGCAAGAGCAAGATGAGCACGCCCGTGGGGCAGGGTCTGGTCGGTGGGCAGGACAGTGGAACCCCTTTCTCGATGAAGACTGCAGGCAGCACCGGTGTGGACCAGGCTGGCCTCTGATCCTAGGTTCCCGGGCATCCAACAGAGCATGGTTCCCACTACAACTGTGTATCTTCCTGATAAAGCTCCCGGAGAAATACAGGCCATGCCACCAGCCGGGAGCTCCCCAGGTCCTTCCAATTTGCAAGCCACCTTGTTAACCGCTCAGCTCCTTAGCAGAGCGATCTCACGCAGATGTTCCCCGATCAGACAGCAAGTCTGTGGCCCTGGACCCAGAGTCACGAGGCCCCACGGTGGGTGGGGGGGTGTCCTGCCTCTCACTCCTGCCAGCTCCTGGCCTGTGCGGCAGCCCTCCCAGGCCCCTCCAGCACCTCCCCCCAGGCTCCCAGGGCTGTGTTGCAGGAGACAAGCAGGCACAGTGGTGGCCCCCTCGGCCTGCCCCAGCCATGACCTTGTTTTGTCCCCTGAGTTTCATGCCATGGGGACACGGGCAGTGCCGTCGGGGGCAGGGCTCGAGCTGACCTCAGGGGAGATTTGCAAGGATTCCTGCTTTCTCTGGCCCGCCCCCCAAAGCTACCCTTTTCCGGAGAGGACAGAGTGCAGGGGGCCCCCAGCTCAGGACATCCCAAGCCTCTGGAGCGCTCGAGCCATTGCACCCAAGGCTTCACCTCCTCCGCCAGGGCAAAGACGGGCTCCTCCACACACTGGGCAGCTCTAGACCACGGAGCCCACCCTGCAGATGCTGCTCAGCTCCTTCTGTCACATCCTTCCGAATGGGGCGGCCTGGGTGACCCAGCCCAGAGACCCCTGGAGCAGGTCAGACCTCCAGGTCCTACTGGCCTTGGCAGGAGCTCTTTCGCAGAGCTGCTACCTGGGGGCTGTGTTGGCTGAGCCCCTGGGCATGGAGAGAACATGCTGATGGCCCAGGCAGGCGCAGGAGCTCTGGCGAGGGCACTGACCAGGAGGGGCTGGCAGGAGAAGTCCGACGCGTCCACATCCCGCCAGCAGCTGAGGTGCAGGCTCGCGAACCCCTTCTCACCCAGGCGGTGAGCCGAGGGCCGAGCCCAGGACGGTCCCCACAGGCCCTTGTCCCAAGGGAGATGGTGTCCAGCATCACACCGGGCCCTGGTGGACAGCTTCCTCCTCCTGCTTCCGGAAGATTGATGTCCCCAGAGGAAGTGCTCGTAAATCATAAGAGGCGGGTGACGTGTGGCACTTCCAATCAATGACTCATGACAAGCCATAACTTTCAGTGCTAGAAAGGGAAGCACTGGTGCGTCCAGGGGCCTTGCAGCCGCGGCTCCAGGAACTGGACACGCGTGCCCCGGAAACGGGGAGAAAGTTCTGCAGAGCTGTTTGTTCCTGGAACTGGTGCCAGAGCTTCCTTCTGAGGGTTTGGGTTCGAGAGGAGAAGAGCACAGAGCTAGAAGGAGCCGTGGGGCCTTGGGAGGCCCCCGATGCTGCAGAAGGCGCCCCAGGGGGCGGGGCTGCTCTGGCTCAGTCGCCCGGGGGGGGCCCACCCCGAGGAAATTCACAGTCTCCATGCTGCAGACTTGGTGTCGAAAGTTGGTGATTCTAGTGACACTCTGGGGTGGCCTCACCCGTTGTCCCCCCGCCCTGTCCTTTATTCTCCGTGAACGTCACTGCTGCGCGTGGACAGGAACATGCCTATTTCAGAGCTCTCCTAGCCTTTCTGGCCAGTCTGCCCTCTGCTACTGGACTGGACGCCTCCTGAGGCCAAGAGCTGGGCCCGAGGCACCATTGTGGCTCCTCCAGGCTGGACACAGAGCTGTAGACCCCAGACGGCATTGACCGAATAATAAATGGCGAGTAAATGAGTGAATAAAGATCACTGCTCCAAGTGTTCACTGAGCGGCTGTCCTGGCCACACTCACCGGGAGCCCACCCTGTTTTGGGGAGGAGATGGCTGAGGTCAGAGTGGGGCTGGGTTGTCCAGGCTGAGGGTGGCCCGGCCCTGCACCCAAGACAATTCTCGGGCCACCCTGGAGACGTGCTTGGGGCTCTCCCTGTAGTGCGTGGGGGCAGGCACCTTGCCTTGCTGGGCTGGAGGTCGGGGCAACTGGCTGGAGATCAGACACCAAGGTCCGAAGGGCACAGGGCCTGGCTCCCTTGGGGTCGTGTGGCCTAGAGGAGAACAGCTTGGGGAGCCCAGGCCAGATTTGAACTGCTCCAGGGTGAAGGCCGTCTCTCCTGACCCCTGACACCGGAAGGCCAGGCCCTCTGTGTGTGTCCTGCACCAGCGCCCAGGATGCAGGGGGACCAGCATCCGCATTGCCTGGAACTGTCTGGGTTGGATCACTGACAGCCCCCCATCCCAGGAGCCCCTCAGTTTGGTCACCCTGCTTGGGAGGCACCAAGGCCCCCTGGGAGGTGGGGATGCACTAAGGGATGAGATCCCCGAAGAGAAAATCGACACAGCAGCCACACACACGCCTGGGTTCCAAGTTCCTGGGTCACTCCCAAAGTCCAGCACCTCCGGGACCCTGGCATACATTAACTGCAGACACTGGAAGCCCACCAGCTTAATGAGAGCGCTTGCAAGAGCTTCAAAGAGCCGAGGGCTCCAGGCTCTGCCAAGACAGATAAAGGCGGGCCTGCCAGGTACGTGTCCCCCTTCTCCAGCAGCCTCTCAGAGACCCGGGAGAGGACGGTCCTAACATAACCTCACTGGATTTTCTGGAGTGTTCTTTCACGTCCCGAAAGCCCAGGGTCCCTGCGCAGCCCCAGGACGTCGTTCATCCGACACGGAGCTCTGCCGATCGCAAACCAGAGGTTCTAACTCACATTCAAAAAACATGTCGGGACCACTGCGGGCCGTCCCCCCTTCTCTGTCCCCTACACAGACCTCTGCCCGCACCTCCACAACAGCCACCCGGAGCCACGGCCTCCGAGACCCGGCTGCCGCCCCGGGTGGACTGTGCGCCTCGGCGTCTCCCGAGGGGGAAATACATCACGGGGTCAACTGTCGGCTCAGGGCACACATTCGTCTTTTACTCTCAACCCTTTCTAGTTCCAGAAATAACCTAGATATTGACAGGATCATATTAATGCACTTCAACTCGACTCTGTTATTGATAACTTGTTGGTTACGATGATCCTTAATAATCATAAGTGAATAAGAAGGGGTCATAGATCTCCCGGCCATGGCTCCTCTGACACACTCGAGTTTGAGTCATGAGACCCGAGGTCCAGGGGGATGCGACTGGGCGATGCTCAAACGCAACCCCCCTCAGGGTGTCCCCCAGGATTCGGGGTCTTCTTGGGCCGTAAGTTCCCACCCCACTTATTGGGGTTTGGAGTCACCTTTAATTACCTAAAGATGGGAAGGTCAGAGGTCATCTCCCCACGTTTCTAAGCAGAGTTGAATTTTAATCCCCTTTAAGAACACAGGCAGTGCCTTCCCGGGACACGGAGACGATGCAACAAGAAGCAGCAGCCCCTAGTTGTCACCGCCACCTCGGGGCAGTGACCTAGGGGACACAAGGCCTTTCCCTGATCAAATTCTGGCCTCATCTAATCCTCACTCTTTAATTATTCCACTTACTCCTTCACTCGGCAAATATTTGTGGACTCTCTCACTTTTGGGTTTTGCAAACTTGCAAGCCAGTGAAGCCAGAAGTACAACTGTTTCCATTCCAGGTCGTAATAAAATAGGAATGATACTACTAACAGCTAACACGCCAGCTCTGCGAAAGGCGTCAGTGTGTTCTTATTTAATGCTCACAATGATCCTCTAGTAATCCCCATTTGCCCCTGGGGATACTGAGCTCAGAGAGGTTGAGTAATTTGTCCAATGTCACACAGCTGGGAAGTGGCAGAGCTGGAGTTCCAATCAGGCTGTGCCCTGAGCCATTCGCTTCTGTGGCCTCTGCAGAACTGGTTCCATTTGGAGAAATGGTGGGGGGGTGGTGGCGGGGGGAGGGAGAGATGACGAAAAGGAGCTGTGC
Source organism: Equus quagga (assembly GCF_021613505.1). Classification (NCBI taxonomy): domain Eukaryota; kingdom Metazoa; phylum Chordata; class Mammalia; order Perissodactyla; family Equidae; genus Equus; species Equus quagga. Next base: position 46,918,690 of record NC_060271.1, read on the forward strand.
CTTCTCTCCCACAGGAATGTTTCCAATCTGTGGGGAGGAGACAGCGCGGCAGAGCCCAGAGTGCCTGGCTTTTGGTCACAGCTGCCGTGCTAACTCGAGACCACCGTGCGTGGGGGCGGCGGGAGGCAGAGAGCCGCCAAACAAGACCGCACACTTTCCTAATGGGACCCAATTACAGCGACAGCTGTGTGGAGGAATTCCGCGCTGATCCGCTGTGAAGAATGGGCAGCCTCTGGAATCCGCCACATCCATGCAACTGCCGCTGCAGCCGGGAGCCCCCGGCCCAGTTGGCTCTTTGGGAGTCAGGCTGAACCAGCAAGGCTTGGCCGGCCCACCCACCCCCACTCTGCCTGGGATTCCCAGCAAATCCCGCGGGGCCCCTTCTGCATCTCCTGCGCAGGGTCAGGCCCACCGACGGCGCTTCGGAGGCAATGCTGGAGGACTTCCCAGACTCGATCAGCACACGCTATGCCTGCCAGCCCTGGGGACGCCTTTAGGGGCTTCCTGGCTAACTTCCTTCAGGAGCCTTGGCCGAGCGGGCGAGGCCGCAGGAACAGCACAAAGAACCTGGACTCAGCTGGCTCTTCCGCTCTGAGCCCCGCAGCGCATCTCGGTGCCATATGCTAACCGGACAGCTCGGGCTCCCTCGTCTGTGAAATGGGTGCAAACGCATCTGAAGGGCCCCACAGCCGTCCACGGCAGCCCCAGCCATGAAAAGAGCAGAGAGGGCCCAGCCAACTCTCTTTTATTCCACAACAAGAACACAAGTGATACTGCCGCTAAAGATGCCACTACCCATATCTGAGGCTGTCCAGGCGCCCAGAGCAAAATCCTCTTGTAGGGGGTAAGCCGCAACAATGGTGCCTGAAGGCCGGCAACAGAGACCCAGCCCCACTGGGCCGCCCTGGTCTCTGGGGGTCCGCCAGCCAAACCCAGCCTGGGGCCTGTTTTGGTGTGGCCTTCAAGCTAAGACGGCTGTTACATTTTTAAAGGGTCATAAAAATAAAGACTATGACACAGAGACCGCATGTGGCACAAAAAGCCTGAAGTAGGTCCTATCTGGCTCTTTACAGAAGAAGCGTGTGGACCTCTGGCCCAAAGCAGACACAGTTTCTGGAGGATGGAGGCGGGAGGCCTCCGTGTCCTCGGGCAGCCGGTGCAGCTGCAAGCCGCAGATGCAGGTGGAGGCTTCCTGCACATCCCACAGGCGTGGGAGGCTCAGGTGGGCAGGGCTGGCTCCTCGTCCCAGGCTGGCTTTGCCCGCACTGCCAGCCAACACACAGCAGCTAAAGCAGAACCCCAAACAGAAGAAATGCCGCAAGGTTGTCACTTCAAATGCTGCAGGTCTGCAGCCACAGTATGGTGGCCTCCAGGTAGGTGGGAGAGCATCCACAGCCGCAGGCAGAGTTCCCAGGAACACCTGATCCCGCCACAGCTGCAGCCACGCCCAGCCGGCCATTCCCAGCTGTAGCCTCCCGCCGGGAAAAGGCGGTGTGAAATTGGAAGCAGTTTGAAACCACTCTGTGCGTTTTCCTCCCTTTTTTTTTCCTGTTTGTTTTCCAACAAGAAGAGCTTAAAATTGTCACGAAAGAAATCTCGAAACGCCTGTTTGAATTTCTACCTCAAGCCGCTCGACTTCCAGGGATGTTTGGCCTCCCCTGAGGGGAGGGGTCCCTGCCAGGGGAGAGCCCGGCTCCCGAGCTTCTGCCCCAGGGGCGCTGCGGAATGCCATGGACTCCCCCATGCCAGCCGGGGGCGGGGGGGGGGGGGGCCCATCCGGGGGGGGGGGGGGGGGGGGGGGGCTCATCCTGGAGGTCAGGGTCGGGGGCGAGTCCTCGTCCACAGATGCCTCAGTCAGTCCTCGTGATGCTGGGGATCTGGAATGCCGTTCCAACAGGCGCCTTTGCCACTGCCTTTTGGAGAGCCCCAGGAATGGATCGGGAAGTCAGCAGCGGAGGCGGCTGTGTCTTGAAGCCCTCAGCTGGAGAGCTGGGTGCCCGAAGCTGTGCCCCAGCGAACTCACTCTATGACGATGACTCGGGGATTCCCGACAGCTGCTGGAGACACACACGGCCCGCCCTGAGCCATGGCGACACCATCAGAAGTGCACAGAACGTGAACACCAGCAAGACACAGATGCCAGAAGCACCTGCTTATTGTCCTGCCGTCTGCCCAGGGCGAGATTCTATCCGGAGACACCTTTCCTCACTGTCTCCCCACCGGCCGGCGCATCTCGGCTCTAAGGGGAGTGACTGCCCGCCTCCCGCCCGTGTTCTGAGGCCCGAGGTCGGCATCCCACTGCTCTCCTCTGGGCCTCAGGGAAAGTGCACACACCTGCTTGCTCCTTGCTCTTTGTAGTCCTGAAATCAAAGCACGAGCCTCTTCAGTGCGTTCCTGGCTCTCCTGCGACGGCCAGAAATAAGAAGGGGCAGCTGGACAGAGCCTCCAAGCTCAGAGACCCTGGAGGCAGCTGGATGGGAGGACACTCTGATTAGCGGGAGACCCGCCGCATGGAAGCCCTGACGGTGGGGTGGGAGGTGGCACTCCGATGCTCGTCCGCCCTGTGGCATGCCTGTCAGTTTAACACGACAAGGTCACCATCTGTCTTCGGGATGGACTCAGAGAAATGACCCCCATTAGTGCAGGAGAAAGGGTGGGACACAGAGTGAATGTGCCTCCCCAGGGCCAGCGGCGAGACACGGGGAGGCCCCCAGGGCACATGCACGCTGCAGGCATCTCTGAGCTGGGCCTGCAGGGCCTCCCCTGGCTCCTGAGCGGGTCTTTGGGCCATCAGCTCTTCCAGGGGAACTTGTCCACACAGCCCATGCATGGGCAAAAACAGCCTCGGGAAAACACTGACCGTGGTTTCAGAAATATTCTTAGACATAGCTGGATTTTTTAAAGCTCTATTCTTGGAGCTGGGAGATTTTGTTCAGCAGCATAATTTATTTGCTCTTTCCAAAGATCGAGAAGAGAGCTGAGGTCGCCAGGCTGAGAGCCACACGAGGGTCTGTGAAAGCGCGGCCTGGAGGGGTGGGGGTGGCCCAGCGTGTCCTGTACCCAGAAAGAGAGCCGGAGAGGAGGGAAAGAGAGAGGGGAGGAGGGAGAGAGAGATGGGGAAGGGTCGGGGGAGAGAGAGAGGTGCAGATCAAGAGACAGACCCCAACACTGCAGGGGCCCTGGAGAGCTGGGATAAGCGAGAGAGCAGGGTCTAAGAAGCAGAAATCCGTGGGACTGTGCGGCCGAGGGGCAGGCTCCTGGGCAAGGACACTCTGAGTGCATGAAGGACGAGATTCACGCCTGGACGTCTGGGGGCCTCCACTTGGCCTGTGGCTGTACTGCCCAGCCAGCTTCCACTCCTGAGCACTTGGGACAGACAGTGGGAACAGACCCCATTCCGGCTGACTTTTTGCACATCCTGGACTCCCCTCTTGGCCGGGGCGGCCGCAGAAATGGACAGTGACTCAGGGAGGAGCTGAAAGCGCTTTCTCCTATGGCCTCCATTTCGGTCGTTCTGTCTGGTCTAATGTCTGGTCCAACAAGCAGATTCCTCTCTGTGGGGGCAGCCCGGGTTGGCAGAGTCACTGTGTGGATTAAAGCAGAACACCTGGGGGTCATTTTTCCCCTTCTGACTCCAAGATGAGGCCTTTTGTTTACGAAAGCAAACATATTCCCGTGTCACCATTGGTTTACTTCCCTTCCCCAGAAGGGCTGTGCTCCCCCAGGCTGCGCCCCGGGAGGGGGCGAGGACGTGGTGGGATCCCCCCTCCCACTCTCTTTCGAAGGAGATCCTGTGGACTGAATCTGAGCTGCCAGCTGTCAGGGGCAGCCTAGTGGCTGGCGGTGCTTTTCCGTCTTGGTTTCCCTAACGGAAAAAGGTTGATTTGGATAAAACGATAAAACTGGGGAGGCAGAAGGAGGCCACATCTCAAAACAGAGCAGTGGACGAGGAATAAACTTGACCGCCGGGGCCAGTGCGGGGGCCTGTGAGTGCTGCAGCAGGGAGGGACCCCGCCCCCAGGCCCACCGAGGACCTGTCTGCACGCAGCTCTGCTCAGGGAGCAAGGCCCGCTCCTGACACAGCCCCCGGGAGGAGCTCTCAGGGCCGGCCAGGGAATTCGGTCCTTGTGCTTCACCCGGCCAGGTCCTGGAGCTGGGCCCTAGGTTCCAGGGTCCCATTTTGGGCCCAAAGGTCCTGATTTTCTTTTGGCACCAGCCGACAGAGTGAGCGGCAGACCCCCGGCCACGGTCGCGTCCCCCAGCCCTCAGCTGTCACAATTCTGCCGCCCTGCGCGCCTCCGCTCAGCAGCTCATGCCTGAGAGACACCACAATCTTTTTACCCAATTTTCCAGCTGAGTTGACTGAGGCCTGTGAGGGTCAAGGAGCTTGCCCGGGGTCACTGAGTAAAACAGCTAAGCCTCTGGCCTCAGGACAAGGATGCGGGACTCCGGTTCCTGTTCCTAATCGCTTAACCAAAGGCTCTTTCATAAATAATAGAAATAACAGGGCTTCATTTTTCTTTAGAGGATGAACTCCCCAAACAGCCACCAGGGCTGTGGGCCGCGTGCGCTGCCAACCCTCGCGGGCGGGAAGGGACGCAGCCGCGGGGAGATGGGCGGCAGTACCGCTGGCTCCCGCGAAGGCGTTAATTTGTAACAGACCGCCAAGGACCTGGAAGGAGAGTCCGATGGCGGGTGCGTGCGACAGCGGCTGATTATTCATCGCTGACAGTTATTAGCCTGTTATGAAACGTACGAATTGCCCCTTTCATACCACATGCCTATCTTTAAAGCGCTTTATTAACTAACATTAACCAATCCAATTAGCAAAAGACACTGTATTTGTGTAATTAGTAATCTGAGGCTTTGTTCTGTCTTGGTCTTAAAGAGAAAAGGCATCGCATGCTGATTAGCATAACACTGTACAATTAAGAGAAGTGGTTGAGGATCAGCTGGGAACACTCTCGACCCCTGGGGTCCCATCGGGGTGCCCGGCCCCATGCCGATGTGCAGGGGCTGATGTTTGTGGCCTTCAAGCCCATCCAGTTTCTTCCTCTTGCATCCAAGCCCCTTCTCCGCCGTTGGCATGGCTTTCAAGATCAGGAAGGGGAAATATCTGTTTTTATTATAAATTTCGAGGCCGGGCGGTAAGAAACCTTGTTATTAAACGCTCTGAGCCCAATTCTGCAGAAAATCTCAAAATCCAACTTTGAGTATTGATTGCAAGTTTCATTTTCTAATCAGATGCCAAGAGGAACATTGCAGGGAAGACGTCGCGGGGCGGGCCTTGGCCAGGCAGCGTCTCTGTTTACGTCTCTGAGCGAGCAGTTGGGTTCGGAGACACGGAGACGGCCGAGATGGGGCCAGATGTTCTAGATCAGAGCTTCGGGCCGCAGGTCTCGTGGGTGAGCAGCACTCTGGACTGAAGAACCGGACTACGATCCCGCCCGAATGATCAGACCGCGGGAGGCTCACCAAGAGAGCCCGAGGTGGAAACACCGCAGGGCAGAGTGCCGGGGCCCTTCTGCGCTCCCCATGGATGCCCCAGATTTTATTAGTTTGTGGAACGGCAGAGCAAGCTCTGTGAATCCGAGCGACTTCAAAGGCACTCCTCGGTCAGCAGACAGGACTGGCTCTTGTTTCATTTGTATTCATTTCATTCATTAGGAGTCCCAGCAAACTCGTCACCAGGGGCTCCCTGACATACCCACCTGCTGGCCACCCCCTAGTTCTGGACAGGAAGGAAGCTGTCCTCCACCTTCCTTCCTGGTCCCTGAGCCACCCGAAGACGGGAGCTGATGTTTCACCAAAGTGTCCCTGAACCGGCCTGCCTGCCGGGCGCCGCCCACACTCCCCGGCCACGCCCGGCCCTGGAAGTGGCCACTGCAGTGACTCGGGCTGCCTGCCACCCTCACCGCCTTCAATTTGAGATCACCCCTCAGCGCCCGGCGCCAGGATTGGGGGCGACGGTGGTGTCTGTACTGCGCCCACATGTCTGGGTCCCAGCGGCTCCTCCTCCGGGGCTCTGTCCTGGTGAGCCCACACTTCTGAGGGCGGAGCTGGGTTTTCCGCTTGTGACCCAGATATTGGGGCGGCAGGCAGACTCCCCAGATTTCATCCCTATGGTGGGTTTAGACGGAGCCTTTGCTCAACTCCTGCAAGTAGGGTTCTCATTGGTTTTCTCTCCCATTCCACATGAAAATAAAGTGACAATTCTTTAAGTCTCCAAACTTCATCTCTTTGCTGATATTCCTTGCTTTTATTGCCTTCTGCGTGCTGGCTTGAGTGCACATGCACATATTCAGACACACACACACACACTCACACACAGACACACTCACACTCACAGCCACACGCAGGACGACCTGTCCGCCGCAGGCAGAGGGGTGAGTGCACCGGGAGCTCACGGAGGGCAGGGCAGACGAGGAGACCTGGGTGCAAACACTTCAGAAAGCTCTTCAAAATATTTGGGTTTGTCAAAATCCCAAACCGCCGCTCACCAGGCACTTTTCCCGCTAGTGTTTGAGCCCGCGGGTATTTTAAAGGAAATGAAATCCGTGTGTTTCTGATTTATTTATACTTAACTCATCAAAATGCTGTTTTAAAGAGCTATTTTGTGTCCAAAATGCCCTTTATGCCTTTTTTCCCTTCCAAACTAAAAGCCATATTTTGCCAAGTGTATATGACCTTAAACGCTAACATTTTCAAGGCTCTTTTGAAAACCAAGTTCACGAAGTGCGAACAGACTAGAACGGAGCTGACGGTGCCCCCAGCCCCAGGAGAAACCCCACTGCTGGCGGCCCCACCGGCCTTTTGCTCCGACCCGAGTAGGGTGTCCACTCGCCCCCCCACAACTGGAGCCCCTGAGACGCTGTGTCTGATGGGAACGGGCAGATTTTCTGGAGACGAGAATCCCCACAGCTGAGATTTCACAGTCTCTCCCAGAGCTCTTGCTGGAGAGGCTCGGGTCACCTCGGGGTGAGGCCCCCGCCTGCCCGAAGGAAGAGGGGGTCTTCTGGGGAGGGGCAGTGGGGCCCCCTACTCATCCTGTGGAGCCCGAGGTGTCTTTCATCACACCCATTGGCCCAAATCCTCTGCCCCCCTGTCCCCTTGGGACTGTGTAATGCAGGTGGCCAGGTGAGCACACGCAGACCCAGCATCAATTTAAGCCGATGCAGACCAGGTAAAGGCTTTCTCTCCACCAAGAGAGGAAAGAGGGGGCCGCAGCACGTGTGGGGTGGGAGAAGGACCGAGTCCCGCTCGCAGGCTGAGGCATGCAGGAATGGCAGGCTACGGCTCCAGAGGGATGAACGAAGGCAGAATTGGTGACACTGTCTGACCTATAACAAGGGGACTCTGATGCGCTTTGGGGTGCCCTATTTATTTCTGGCCGATTTCATGCAATGGAGTTCAATTATGAATTTGATTGCTTTTTGTGCACGATATAAAACCCTTTATCCTCACAGCATTTAATTGTGTTCCCTGGCAGATTTGGTATTCATCACGGCCCTGCTGTCCCCAGCCCCAAAGATAAACCATCCGAGGGGCAATAAATGTCCACTCTGATTATTGATGCTTCCCGGGAAATTGATTATCTATTTGAGGGGCAGCGCCGGCTGACGGATCGTTGCCTTTTTCCTGACACCAGAGCTTCTCTGAGAGACAAATCTCTTGATCGGAGCAATGGATTTTCTATTGTACTTAAAATCTTCAGAAGTGACACCCGTTTATCTTAATATTTGAGAGAGGAGGAAAGGCCACCGACGGAGCTGGGAGGCTGGCATTCGCTTTCATCCGTTCACAGGATTTGAAGTTGAGAACAACGAGCTGAGAAACCGAGCCGGGAGGCTGAGCGGGCTCCCCAATCGGGTTATTCCTCATTCTGGTTGCAGGTCTGTCGTCCCGTCGCCACAGCTGAGTGCACGGGGTGCTGGTGCCGGGTGACGCTGTGCGCCAGGTCTGTGATTTACTGAGAAATTTGCTCCCCAGGTCGTGATTATTGGTATACAGTCCGAATATTCAGATTTATGGGTATTTCCCTGCAACCACGAGAGGGAAAGCAGGCTTTGGATGAGTTTAATTTGACCTAAAGAAAAAAAAAACCCAAGAATTTTATCCTGGATTTAATACCGCATATTTTGACGGACAAAAAGGTCTTTCTCCCTTTTGTCACCATTGAAAAAAAATGAGTGTGGACAGGAGGAGAGTGCGGTGTACGCACACCTGTGTCTGGGTGCCACCCTATGGGGCTGGAGTAGGAGCCGAGACAAAGGATGAACTTCGGCTCATCAGGGTCGCGTCTATTAGTCAAAAGATAACAGGCGTTATAAACTCCAGAAATGTTTGCTCGCCACAAAAATCGATAGTGACTCCATAATCAGCACTGTGATTAGCTGTACCCTGGTGACAATTAGCCCAGGCTGTGTCGGTGTGATAATTCTCAAACAGTAGAAAGAGGCCTTTATTTTGGTGGCGGCAGAAGCAGCAAGGGTCTTGGCCTCATCCGGGCATTCTGCAGACGTGGGGCACCTGTGGGCAGGTGGTCTCATGGCAGACGGCCTAGGTACGTACTCACTTCTGGGAGTTCCTGGACTTGTGGCTTCAATGGTCGATTGAATGCCCCTCAAGCGAGTCTTGGCCCGTCCGAAGAGCCGCCAGCCCCAGGCCATGATGGCCAGGCGGGCAGGCTGTGCGCTTTCTCTAGGCCCCTTTGGATGCAAAATGCCCCAACTTCAGAGTTTGGAAACAATCAGCTGGAGAATTGCAGGTGGACGCAGGAAAGGCGCAGAGCTGGTGAAGCCACAGTGCTGAGGGCAAAAGCTTTGGTTTTTGTTCTCGGTCCTGGCTTTGCAAAGTGCCTACACCGGGCCCACCATCAGTCAGTGATGCGGGCCTGGGCCCGGGCTTCAGTGTTTGTGGAATCTCCTGGGTGATCCTGGAGCTCAGCCAGGGCGGGGAGCAGGCCCTGCCCTGGGGGGCAGCTGGGGAGTGAGGCCTGCTTGTCAGGGCTCTGGAACGTGCCAGCACCATCCACAGGCAGGACCCAGAAGGTTCCAGCACCTGAAGCCCACTAAGAAAAGAGGGACAGCTCACGATGGCTGAGAGCCCACCACCTCACGGCAGAGCAAGGAGAGGGGACTTCCCCCCGGAAAAAGAGAACCCCAGCGCTTGGGCCTGCACAGAGCCTCGGTGAATGCATCGCATGGCCTGGGCCTCCCCAGCAGGGGCTGGCCAGCTGGCGGCACCTCACCCCCGGGCACTCAGACAGGTTGCCATTAGCTCTTCCACCGGGGCCATTCGCTCTGTAGGGGGATGGGCCAGACGGGCCTGAGCTCAAGGTCATGGCACCTGCCGCTGAGGCCGGGCCCTGGGGATGCATCTGTGAGAGCCCTTCCTTCCCCTCCCACGGCACCAGCATCAGGTCCGAGGGCGTCTGTCTGGAGCAGCAGGGCCTCTGGGGTCTGGGGAACAGAAGAGTGATGGCCTCATGAGGGTGCCTGGGCCACATTCCACCCTTTCAGGCCTTCCCGGCAGAGATTTCTCCACATCGGGCGGCCTCCAAGAGGGGCTCCTGGGTTCCAGGCCTCTGAATGAGGGAAGAGTGAATTCTCCAGGAGGGAATTATGAAAGCACACAGTTATGTGCATGACTTGTGTGCATGTCGGTGCATGCATGTATTTTGTGTGTACATGTGCACACGCATATGCGTCCATGCTGGCGTGCACAAATGTGTGCACACAAATATGCATGCATGTGTGCACCATGTGTCTCTGTGCGTGCATGCATGTGTTTTGTGTGGACACAATGTGTCCGTGCTGGTGCACCTGCATGTGTGCATGTGTGTGTGTGTACACATGTACGTGTGTCCCATGGTGCTCAGGCTGTGGATAGCTCAGGGCCAGGCGGGAAGAAGCTGGGAGAAGAGGCCGAATGCAAAACGCTCATCCAGCTCCTGTTTCTGGGAACAGTGCCGTGTGCATTGTACATCTGAGGCCAGACTTTTCCATGATTGATGGCTCGGGCAGTAACTCTATTTTTCCTGAAGAAAATACAGTGCTCATAGACTGGGTCCACTCAGGACAAAGGGTCCTCACAATACAGGCTTAGACATTCTTCCCTTATTTGCACAAAGACAACGCATCCAGGCAGCTCTTCACATCTTGCAAAAAAAGTCCCACATACATTATCTGGTTTGATGGTCTCCCTTATATCATGAGGCAGAGGCTCCGAGAGGTTAAGTGATTTGTCTGATGTCACACAGCAGTAGACTGTGCACCAGTATCTGGAGGGTCCAAGTCCAGGCCTCTGTTTTCTTAGTCTAGAGGCTATTTCCTTAAAGATCAGAGTGAGACAGAGGCAGTGGGGCCCTGCTGGAACATTCTCCAACATCTTCTATGCCAGAGCTGCACATCGCGGGTCTAAAGCAGACATCAGCAGTGGCCAGCTGGAATTCCAGGGCCCCTGCCTGAGCCATCATAGGTCTCGAGGGTCCTGGCACTGAAGGTTGAGTGGCTGACCAAATGCTGGCATTGCTGGGGTCGTGGTGGTCATCCCAGGGCTGTGTCGGGCTAAGCTAGCCATCCCTTCCTGCCCAGGCAACCTGTCTCTCAGAGGTCACGGCAAGGACCTTCTCTTTCAGAGTGGAATGTCGGCCTCGGATGAGGGAGCAGGCTGCCTCTGTGCCTGCAGACTGCTCTCGTCCTCGCATCCCCGTTTGCCCGGCAGCTGCAGAAGTGCGTCCGCTGCCAGCATCACAGCACGTCCCCTGGGCCCAGACATCCAGGGGCTGCCAAGGAACTGAGCAGCCTCCCCACCTGGCACCGATAGGAACTGCTTCTGAGCCTGGGCCCTTCTAGGTCATTCCAAAGGTCATTGACTCCTTGCCTTTCAGGAAGAAGAGAACCACAGGCAGCCTAGGTGGGTCTCAGGACCCAAGGATGGTGGGGCTATGTGCTCCTGGGGCCTCAGGCCCTTCACCTGCACCAGGTCCCAGCTTGCTCAGTCCCAGTGCTGCTCCCTGAGCTGTCCCAGGCCCTTTGTGACCTGGTTTAAGCCCAGAGAGCTGACCAGAGACAGAGGACACAGGAGAGGCCTGCAGGTGCCTCCTGGACCGGCCCTGCAGGTGCATCTGAGCCAGGGCAGACCACAGGCCCTTTGGGCTGCCCTGGCTGATTGCTAAGGTGCAGATGCTATGACTCCACAGTGTTGGGGACATGTCTTGGGAAAGGCCCTGTGTGGACTGGCCGGGAGGATGGGCAGGATCCAGAACCTGAAACACACGGAGGAAGGCCCTGCAGATGGAAACCTGGCGTGGGCTGAGCTCAGAGAACCAGGCACTTTCCTCCCCAGCTCAACGAGGCTGCTCTGCAGACAGAGGCAAATTCCCCTCCGAGCTCACCCGAGGCTCTTCTCTGAGGCTGCGTGGTCAAGGGTTCTCAGGAGAGGCTTGTTATTGCCTCAGCGCCAAACATCTGTGGCCAGCGGAGCTGCCTCGGGGAGCCCCTCAGTGCGATCCTTTTCTACGCCGGCTGTGGATCCCGAGGTCACCAAGCCCAGAGGAGATCCAGCCCTTCTGGGAGACCCACCTGAGGCTCGGCCACGGTGGGGAGACGGTGCCCGAGATTTGCACACGCACACGCACACGCACACGCACATCAGCTGCTCGGGCCGCAGCCGGGTGAGCGGCGAGGGCCGTCGGCTACGGTTGCGTTGAGAGCAATGTCAGGGCCGGCCCCTCTCCCCAGCCTGTTCAGTTATTAACTCCCGTTGGACATTATCTCGCACTGAATCTCCCGGGTGCAGAGCTGCGGCCGGGCTCTGGGAGAATTTTATCGTCCTGTTCCTGAACACCGCAGACAGGCCGGGGTAATCATTAACCCAGCTTCTGCCCCTCTCTGTTCCCGAAGACGATCCTGCCCTCACCGCATCACGCCAGCCCCTGGCCTCTCCTCCCACGCTCGGACCCCTTCCCCCGCCCCAGCTCCAAGGGGAAGGAATGAGAAAGCAGGTCCTCCGGGAGCTGGCACGGCAGACAATGTGTGTCTTGTGTGAGTAATTTAGCACTGTGGCCAGTCAATCTGGTTTCTGGGCCCGCTGCCCTGACCCTCTTTAGAGAGGCTCGCTCTCGCCGGCTCAGTGGGAAACATTTTCTTTCACTGCACTGACACTCCGCAGATTGAGACGTCAGCCCGGTCCAACTGCAGCAAATTAGCAATTTTTCTTTTGCTAATTGGAAATAAAAATGTTTGCCGAGGGAGCCGTTTGTCGGCATGCGGTTTTCGGTTTCTGTGCACCAGGAGGCTGCGATGAAAACGCGTCCCGAGGCGCTGCCCACCCTGGGGTGCCCCTCAGCACAAATTCTAAGGGGTCCCATGGTGGCAGTGTGCCAGGCACCCCCCGCCCTCGCAGCTCACCTCAGACCTGGGCATCTCTCGAGTCCCAGGACCCCTCCTCTGGGAGAGCTGAGCCCTGGGGCCACCGTGCCCCTTCAGAAAGCCAAGAGGATTGGGCAGGTGGCATAACTGTCGAGTGAGCTGGTGAGAAAGCCCTGTGCCAGGAGGAGGGAAGTAGAAAATCGAGGGTTAACAGTGAAGGGCAGCCCACCCTTCCCTAAGCACAGAACGCTCTCCGAAAAAGCCAGCAGGGTTATCTGAATTCTGAATCAGTGTGCTAGGATCGCCCACCCTTGTCCCAGCCTGCACCTGGGGAAGGAAGGTACTCTGGCCTCCAGGGGACTTCTAGTTCCAGCTGCTCCTCAGTTCCAAGGGTGGAAAAGAGCCCAGTGCCCAGGTCTAAGGGGACAGAGGCCCCTGCTGGAGTACGGAAGAGAATGAAGCCCCTTTTGCTGGCTGAAACAAGAAAGAAAGAGCCACTGGAAGCCCCAGAGCATCTCTTCCTGAGGAAAGTGGGCCGGACCTTTAGATCACGAGCAGTGATTTGGAAATCTGCTCCGAAATAGACCCGTGCACACCCACCTGTGCACAAACCCGGGCGTGCATGCGTGTGCAGGGTGTGCGTGTGTAAGCGTCCAAGCCGGCGCATGCATGTGTGCTACAGATCAGTGACGGGTCCCTGGGCTCCGAGGCGGCCCCGGCCCCCCCAGGACGCCTGGGGTCTCTCAGGAGTCAGGGCTGTCGGGCCAGCGCGTAAAGGGTTACCCTGTTCCCCCTCCCTGTTTTTCTGATAAAGCATTTGACAGCCATGCCTAATAATTCTTTCTGCTGGGTTTTTTTTCTTGATGTCTTTATGTGAATATGAAGCCGGAATGAAAGGCTTTGGGGGACCCCCACGAGAGAGGAAAAGTATGAACCAGGAGGAAGAAAGAGTGTGCTGTGGGCTTCCCGCCGAGAGCCAGGCATCTCCTCTGGCAGTCCACGCCTTGGCTTCAGAGGCCCTTTGTAAGTGGAAACGAGTCTTCTTCACTCGGCCACGACAATAGGTGTTTTGTCCGAGGGGGACGGGGTGGGGAGATGAGCAGCAGCGAGGGGCTAGCCCCCAGGGCCTGCAGATGTGGGACGAGGGGTGATTTATGGCTCCAGTGTCCTCGGTGGCATTTGGCTACCTTCCCAGACCCCAATACCAGTGACGGAGGAGGGAGGAAGGCGAGGGGGTGGAGGGACAGGGCTGCGTAGCCAAGGGGCCCCCCAACACCTTGTTCGGAGGCTAGCAGTGGGGAGCGAGGCAGCAAGCAGGCAGCAGCCCAGAAACTTCCAGGCAGAAGAGAGGGCAACCCAGCCAGTGCAAAATGGACCTGGCAGAGAACTTGAGGAAACCAGGATGAGTCCCTCAAGAATGTTCCCACGTTAAAAAAAAAAAAAAAAAAAAAAAAAAAAAAAAAAACAAAAATGAGGGCCGGGGGCCGGGGGGGGGGGGGGGGTGCTGGAGGAGGGTGACAGAGGAGCAATGACTTGGGTGAAAACCGTTTGCTCTGGGAAGTCACTGGCCCAGCTGCAGAGGTCTGGAGCATCCTGCATCCTCGCCCTCCCCCTGGACCAGCACTGGCACCATCCACACCCTTGCCAAGTTCTCCAGTGGCTCGTTTGTGCTTCCAGTCACCCCTGGGATTCACTTCCATCTCGAGTAAGAAGCAGAAAGGAGCAGTTTCCTCTGGGGTTCTGACCTGGCCCAAACCAGAGCGGCCATAAATCCAACCAGGAGGGCTGTCCCTGTGGGGTCCCAGCTCCCGTTCCAGACCAAATACGTCTGGAGGAGCCGGGGAACAGCCGCTGCAGGTTTTCTGAACTGAGAAACTCTCTGAGCCGCCTGGGCGTCCCCACCACTGCACCCACAAAACCCCAACTGGAAGGACGCTGGCTGCTGAGCCAGGGCCATTCTGGGTCATTTCCAGTGAGAAGGAGTCGCTGCCCGACAATTCACACACCACCGAAAACCGCAGCTTCCTAGTGAAATCCCGTGTGGGGGGGAATTCCACTTGGGGCCTCTTGATCCTGTGTTGGAATGAACTCTGGAAATACCAAAACTTGGACGAGGGAGCACTGCAGGGAGGACGTTACATAAAAACGACGTTTCTGGCCTGGGGCTGGACGCCCTTTCTCCTCGTGTCCTTGCAGCGTTCCAACTAGGAGCAGAGCTGGACGCCGAGCTTAATTACATGGAGGAATCCGGGATGATGCTGGGCGGCGGCTTCGGGCTGTCGGGGACAGCAGTGCCCCAGGAAGGGGTGGGGAGGGGCTGGGAGGCGGTGTGGGTGGGGGTGGCGGTGCGGACAGTGGGCACACGTCCCCGGACTGACTGCTAGCGATCTGTCAGCTCCAGCTCGCTCCTGACAGCTGCTGGCCACAGTCCTGCCCTCTGGATATCGAGGACGATTTCAATGTCTTCGGCCTCAGGTTTGGGCCCAGACCTTCACTGATGAGGCCAGACCCAGCCTAAGGACAGGGTGGCTCGAGGCTCCTCCTCCAGGTCTGAGGAGACGCAGACACGGCCACTGGCTTATCCTACGACCGGCACAGGGTCTGCCCATCTAGGCCGGGTCCAGCAGGTGACAGCCACCCAGAAGCTCCGGTGGGCCACATGACCCCTCTGGACCCCCGGGTCCCTGGGTTGGAGCGTGCCCATGCAGGACCCTCCCCGGCGGGCTGTCACGTGGACAGCACTTTGATGCTCGCCCCTCAGAGGGGGGCCGGGGGCTGCAGGGATTGGCACACATGCTCGGTGCGGCCACGGCACCCGTCCGGCTCCCTGGCCCTGTGGCGCTGATGTGTCACTGCGCTGACACAGACGTGAGAACCACTCGGTGTTTTTTGTTCATCGGACACTATTTGGACGTGGCCCGTCCAGCATCCTGAGGGCCTGGCAACTGCCACATCAGCACAAACGTCCCCCCCCAACTTTTCACTGGGATGTGCCGAAACATTTTTCCCATGGAAAGAGAGTGTGGCCTTTGTGAGGGGGCATGGCCAGCCCGGATTACAGTAAAGATTAATCCCAAACAAGAGACAAGCAAAACAGACAAAGAGCATCATACACTTCACTTTTCAATGGATGTTTTCATAAATGTATGAATAATTTAAATTATCATTGCTGAGTATTTATTCGAGTGTTTCAGGGGGAAAAATGCCTCCTCTTTTTTCTCCCTCGATTCTTTTCATTTTTGTCTCATCTCTTTTATGTGCTGTATAGGCTGTTTTCTTGCCATCTGAATCGGCCCGGAACAATGGGATGTATGAGGCTGAGGGGCCGCCGAAGAATGCAGTCCTTGTTGCTGGTGCCGTGCTTGACATTGATTAATGAGGGTGCGGACACGGGCAGAATCTGTGAGAGCCAAGGAGAAATCAGAGGCCCGAGGGCACCCCGAGGCGGAGGGCAGGGGCTGGCAGGGAGAAGGCCACGGCCATCCCTCCACGCCCAGTGAGAAAGGGCAGAGGGGAGCTCAGTGCTGAAGCCACCAGCACGGAGGAATGGGCGCCAGGACGGGTCCTCCAAGGACGGGGCACCGGGAGGGGGTCCAGGTCCCCGGGCTGGTGCCCATCTGCCCGTTGGGCATCCACTCGGCAGAGGGAGAACGAGCTGCGGCCTCTGTGCCGGGGGCACTGGCTGTGCAGACAACCTGCCCGTGGCAGCAGCAGCCCCCCTCTCAAACACCCTCCCCCCTAAAGGTCTAAAGGGGGCTGGCCCAGCATGATCCTCCTGAGGGGCCACAGCGGACGTCGCCTGTCACTAGGGCCTTGCCACAGTGCTTATGGGACAGACACTCTTCTGGATGTGGTCCAAATGCTACCTGCCAATCCAGAAATGAGTCTGCTCTGTTCTGTTCCAGCCCATTCTGCTCTATTAGACTTACTGATTTTTGGTAACAGGAAAGAACACCTTGGGATATTCCTTTGGTTGGCACTGAATCCTCAACCCAGAGCCCAGGACTGACCATCAGGACTGATGGCTGAGACGGGTCAGCGGATGGACTGTGTTTGTGAATGGCCTTGTGATGACTGCCCCGTTGGCTGAAATGAATACCTTCATCAACTGACCACATAATCCGTCTACACAGGCCCCCA
Organism: Equus quagga; assembly: GCF_021613505.1. NCBI lineage: Eukaryota > Metazoa > Chordata > Mammalia > Perissodactyla > Equidae > Equus > Equus quagga. Next base: position 46,935,204 of record NC_060271.1, read on the forward strand.
GTGTCAGGCCTGCTCCTGCTGGCCTCCGAGATCGGACGGCCCTGGAGGGAAGGTTTGGGGGGTGGATGCCCAGTGCGTCACACCAGGATCTCAGGACCCGCCCCGTCAAAGGGCCTGCATCCACCGACAGAGCATGATTGGGCCACAGCTCCCCGTGCCCAAGGTCCCCAGCTGTGGGCACCTCTTGTCTGACGTGGACAATGCCGGCCCAGGGCCAAGCGCCCAGCAGGCCCACCCGCCATGCGGGACGAAGAAAGAGCCAGGAGATGCCGCCACTTCTCGCCCCTTCGAGGCGATTTCGTAGGAACTCCCGCCACAGGCCTGCGGTTCCAGTATGGCAGGTCTGACTGGCGCTCTCCCTTTGGAAACCAGCTCCTAAAAGCCGCCACTGTCCTCGGCTCCCTGTGCCGCTGGTGAAAAAGGCTTTATTTTTGCTAGAAGGAGAGGGGTCGGGTGGGGAGTTGCTGGTGTGTCAGGCCCGTGTGCAGTTCTAGAAGTCTCTGGGTTATGTGCAACAGGAGAACGAAATGAAAAGACAGCTGTCTGCACAGGGAAGCCATTTTCCTTCCTTATTACTTTTGCCTTTTGTAATAATCTTTTCACGGGGAAACACATCTTTGCTGTGCTACGTTGAAGACCTCGGGCCACTCTGCACCCTCCAGGAAAGTGGGGGCAGTGACAGACCAACAGCCGTGGTTGCAGACGCGTCTGAGCGGTGAGCACGTGAGGCTCAGGCATAGCTAACTCGGCCGCTCCGTTTGGTTCCCTGGCCACTCCCTCTGCCCCGCGTGCTTCCGAATTAATGGACCGGGCCGGGCGGCCTCGATAATGATCTGGAATTGCAGGATTAATGGGAGCAGTGAGGCCTCATGGGAGGGCACCCACGTGGCCTCGCAAGTCCTCGGTCTACAGCCCTGGCTGTGACCTTGTTTGTGGGTGACCTTAGGTGGACACAGCGTCCTGGAAACCCCGCTTCCTTGCCTGGAGAGCGCAGATGCTGTCGGTGCTACTCAGCCCCCTGAGGAGAGGTTAGGCCAGAACAGGAGGTGCCTGGAGCATCTTGTGAACAAAATCGGCATCTCTGAGTTCACACTCCGACCGGCAGGAGCCATTCCTCAGAGGAAAGGTGCCCACGGCTGACCGCGTGCAGGAGTCTGCGCCCCAGGGAAGGAAAAACAGACTCCCAAGCACAACAGAACCCACAAGATCGAACCCCCAAAGGCGAGACGCAGGGCACCCCCCGGCAAGGCCCGTGTGGCTTCCCAGCGAGGGACAAGCCTGAGTGGCAAATTACAGTCCTCACAATTTCATAATTACAACGGCGGAGCCGAGACAACTGGGGTCCCGTCATCCCCCCCGGGAAACCCTCCCCTCAACGAAACAGGCGGCGTTATTTGTGTCAGCAAATTAAGCAAAAATGGCTGTATCTATGACTTGATGGACTCGCCATGTTTAATTCATAAAGATTTGGGACAGTGTTCTTTTTTCCCTCCCGATCACTGAGAGAGCGGTATTTATTGGCTAATCTGGGGATCCGTGAATCTGTGCGTGTTGGTGCTGTTGGCGGTGGTGTTTTCTTTCTGGCAAATGAGAGGCTGCCAGCATATGTAGGATGTGATTCTCGGCAGCTTCCGCGAGCGAGGCCTTCCAAGGAAGCACGTGACAAGTGGTGAGGAATCACCCCTTCTGTCCTCAGGTGACACCCATCCTTGTCCAGGAAGCTCCCTCCAGGTTCCCCAGACCCGGCTCTGTTTGTAGGGTGCTTGAGGGGTCCCTGAGAAACGCAGTAAATCAAATGCTCAGGGCCCGTCCTGAGGGTGGGGAGGAGGGCTCCTTCCCGAATGGGGCACTTACAAACTGCTCCTGCGATGCTGACATTCAGGGAGAGGACAGAGAGCAGGGGCTGAAGGACAGAGGGACAGGGCCAGGCGTAGGGAGCAGGGGAACAGCATGCATTGGATAGGAGCCAGAGGGACACTGCCTCGTTAATTTTAATTTGTGTTGAGTCTATATATTGTGGCAAGTAAGGCAGCAGTGAAGTGGGGGCCAGAGAACATGCGGGAACCTTTGCTTCATCTTTCAAGATTCCCGGACCACCAGGATTCCCAGCCAGGACCTCGGACAGGCCCCAAGACCCAGGGTGGAGGGAAATGTGTACTTCCGGCCACCTCTGTTGTCCCCCACCGGGGTCCAGCGCCCGCTCCCATACAGGCCTGGACTCCCAGAATTCCTGCAGTGTCCCCACCTCAGGCCGCCCTGCCCCCACCTTCCACTCGAGCCGGGGCCAGGGGGGCGTCCAGATCACCTGAAAAGGCAGCCCGAGGGTGACCAAGCCCTGAGCCCCCGGCGGGGACAAATGAGGAGCTTAACTAGTGCAGGACCTCATAAAAGGGACAGGAGGAAAAAGGAGGAACAAAGCTTCCGCCAATTTGCTCTTTTGGGCTTTGTGAAAACTGGCCCCTTTCCCAGCAACTCACTCCCCCTTTGAATGGGGTCGAGCGCCGAGCGGTCCTTCCTCAGCGCTGATGGGTTTTCAGGGGACGGTGAATGGAGTGCAAATTAGCGGAGCCCTCAGGAGGCTTGTTACTGTCACTCGCAAACTGACGTCCAAAGGCAACGCGAGGATTAATCCATGCAAAGAGCTCGCCCATTATTGGAGCAAGGTAGGAAACTATTTATTGTCCCCTCTTTCATGTTTCATCCATTTTGCCCACTGCGGCGAGGCATTCCAAGGGGAACGGGCGGCGACACACACCCTCTCCCGCTCGCACGCTCAGGCTCCGCTGCCAGGCGTGGCACACACGCACGCTCGCACACGCACGCTCGCACCCGAGCCTCGGAGGCGCCTGGGCCATTCCTGCGCATGTGTTGTTCTCCAAGAACCGGGGCTGGCTGGGCGCGGAGACGCCGATGCAGGAGGCCGTGTGGGGGAAGCGCGCGGAGAGGGGCGGCCGGCGCCTCCCGTCACTGGGCAGATGGCCTCACACAGCTCCCTCGAAGATGCAGGACAGGGCCAGGCCCTTGGGGACAAGGTCCCTGCAATCAGGGAAGCGGCAAATGAGGACCAGCCAAACCAAACTCAAGAAGCGAATCCACTGAAGCCCCCAGCTCAGCCCCAGAGACACCAGTTTCAGCCGAACCGCGTTTTCTCGGGATCCCACCCATGGCTCGTTTCTAAGTAGATCAAGTCACGGCTTTTCAAACTGGTGCACTAGGCCCTTGGGAGAGACTCACAGTCAAGTCCAGCCTTGGTTCATCTCACATTTGAAGTGGACGACGTCCCAGCAAGGGACTCGCGCTCGTTTCGATTGGCCTGCTTAGAGAAGGGAAGGCAGCGCCGGACAACGGGCCAGGGTGGCTCGGGGGCGGCCCACGAGCACCTGCAGACGGCAGGCTAGAGACAGTCCATCTGTCTGAGGAGTCAGTGAGTCCTCAAGTGTGTGTCTAATAGACAAACAAATAAGTGTCTAATGTGTGAATAAACAAATATATATCTAATTAATCAACAAATATCTGGGGGCCGGCCTGGTGGTGTAGTGGTTGAGTTCATGTGCTTCGCTTCGGTGGCCCGGGGTTCACAGGTTTGAATCCCGTGTGTGAACCTATACACTGCTTGTCAAGCCACACTGTGGTGACATCCCACATAAAATAGAGGAAGATTGGCACAGATGTCAGCTCAGGGCCAATCTTCTCAAGCAAAAAGAGGAAGATTGGCAACAGATTTTAGCTCAAAGCCAATTGTCCTCACCAAAAACAAAAAAAGAAACAAATATCTAAATGAAAAAATAAAGAAATATATACCTAATGAGTGAATAAATAAACAGCTAAATATCTAAGTGAATAAACAAATACATATCTAATAAATGATATAAATATCTAATGAATTAATAAATAAATACGTATAGTGGCTGAATAAATAAATATATATCTAATGCATGAATAAACATATAAATGTAATGGGCGAATAATAAGTACCTAATGAATGAATAAATGAATATCTAATGGTGCATAAACACATATCTATCTAAAAGTCAAGAATGAGCCCTTTCCAGCCCTGTGAATCCAGAACAGACATTTCACTGCAAATCTTCTTTAATTTTGATCCCTTCAACCTAGAATACAGAATCTGTTCTTCAGAGTCTGTCTTGGAAATATTTTAGCAGCCTTTATATGTAGCGTAAGCTACTGTAATTGGAACTGATAACACACACATGCACACGCACACACATGCACACACACACACGCCTCTGAGAATCGTCTGCAAGGCCGGAGCTGAGGATGCCTACAGCCCTGGGCTCTGTGTGGGGCCCAGATTCTGAGCCTGCATCTGCCCCTTCATGGGTCTGCAGGATGCACCAGCTTCCTGAGCCTCAGTTTCCCCATCTGTCACAGGGAGAGCATTCCTCATTGCAACAGCTCAGAGCTGGACGGGTGGCACAGACACTGCCTAAAAGTTGGGCGGGCCGTCAGAGGCGGTGCGTCCCGCCCCACGAGTCCACCGCAATAACACTGAACTGATGGAATATACGTGGCACGTAGGAAACTGTTTTCTGGTGAGATAATTCTAAACGCAGGTATTTATTCAATATATTAATGTTCTAGACATTCATGCCTGGCTAACTTTCAAAATAAGGTTATACTAATAGTCACTGATTTTCTGTAGTTGAGAAAGAAAAGTGGCTTCAAAATGTCAAAGGTCCTCTTGCAAATGTCTTTTGACAGGGCTACGATATTTTCCACGTGAACTAAGAACCTGCGAATGGACTGGTGTGAGGATAAGTGACGGAGCAGCTTCTGGAGCGCCCCACTTAGCCCAGAGGGCTGGAAGGTGCCAGTTACAGAGGCTTCTCTAGAATTCCAGCCAGAGCCAGAGCCTCTTATTCCACCAGTTTGGAAAATTCTGGAGATAGCCCTTGGCCGTGGTGCTCAGGAGTCCAGGAGACACAGCCGTCAGGGAGGGCCCCACCCGGGGGAGGCGGGCCTGAGGCTCCTGGTGGATCACCAGCACAACCCCCAAAGCAGCAGGTGGGTTTGTGGTAAATCAATGTGACAAAGGCTCCCGACCTGGGGTCCTAGGACATTGGCTCGTCTGCTCCCCTTCCACCTGCACCTGCATAGCTTCCAGCCAAAATGCCTCCCAGCGAAGCTTCCCGGCCAGGCTCTGGCTGCCTGGCCGGCTTGCCCAGGGGAGCACATGCGTGCATGAAAGTGACCGTCACAAACCTCACCAGGAAAGGGGAGCCTGGGCTGGCTCCAGTCTGTCCGAGGTCACGATGGGGCAGGGGTGGCAGTCAGGACAACCTTGCCAGGACCTGGGGATGGGCCGCACGGAGCCGCAGTCTCTGCTGTTGAATGCAGGACATTTTCTGGACTCCCGTGGCCTCTGTGTGACCATGCTTGGCAAGTCCCAATCTAAGATGTAGTTCATGTCCTTATCTTCTCGTTCCTGTGCTCAGGTATGAGCCTCTACCTGATCAATGATTAATCTTTCCTGTCACTGGAACCAGAACTTTCCCATATTTTTGATTAAGACATTCAAAGGCCGTCTGATGTCTGCCCTACCCCAGCGGCCGTAGCACAGAATGTTCCTTTTGAGTTTGCTCAGAATTCCCAAGACCCTTGTCAGCCCGAGTCCCAGAGTTACGTCCAAGCAGACGGTGGGTGCAGGGGTGCTGGAATAAGTCAGCACTCTGACCGCGGAAATGACGACCCTCGCACGCGTAAGAACATCAACGCCAGTTCACGTGGAGGAAAGCCGGGGCCGTGAGAGACCACGCCAGCTTCCCCTTCTGCTTGCCAAGACCTTCCACCCCAACGCGGGGTCCTGGGGGGAACCCACAGCGGTGTCCAGCAGGCCCAGGACTGCTGTGTCCCCTCGTGCTCTCTGATCCCCCTCTCCTGCCTCCTGGCCTTGTCACAGGCCCCAGGTTTGGATGGGGGCTGGAGCTTTATCTCAAGGGCCTGCAACCCACCTGGCCATCCAGCGGGTGGATCCCATGCTCATCCCTATTCAGTGCTGGACAGAAGACAGAAGACAGAGGAAGGCAGGAAGGGGCACAGTGTGGCAGAAAGTCTCTCATTCGCTCTCCCCAGCTCTCACCTGGCGTCTCCTAGAACATCCACTGCAGCCTCAGGACAAACCTGAGGGGGCCCCAAACCCAGACTTCAGATTAGATTGTCTGAATAAAGAACAGGCCATGCAGGCCAGAGACTACGCCAATGAGCCCACCAGCCTGGTCCGGAGCGCGCTGACGGCGTCACCGCCTAGATCCTCCCTTAGAGGGGCCAGTCGCTCAGCACAGGTTCCGCTCCTGGTGCTGGCTGAGGGGCAAGGGACGCACACGCGTACATCTCTAGAGGGATCGGGTACCATGGCAGGGCGGCACCTGGGCCCGTGGGAGCCTGCAGGCCTGGCTGGCTCCCTGTGGGCACCTGGTCATGGCAGAGAGCAAAGACATTTGAGGCACTGAGAAGAAGCCGGCCATCCGAGCACAGCACGCTGGGCAGGCCCTGGTGGCCGTTACCCGGCAGTGTCACTCAATCATGGCAACAGCCCGAGGGGCTGGTACCGCTTCCCAGACTGGCACACCGAGGCACGGCGGGCCGGGGTAACATTTCCAGGGCCCCCAAGCTAACGGATGGCAGAGCCGGGGTTCAAATCTAGGGCTGCAGCATGGGTCTCGGGACCACCCCGCCGTGAGGCCAGAGCACCGGGCAGAGGGACCTCCAGCTGCTGCTGCCTGCGGAACAAACTGCAGCTGAGGCTGAGGGCGACCCTGCAAACAGCGTATCTCCTGCCCGAGCGCCTGCTCAGCAGCTGGAGTGACACTCAGATTGTGCTTCCTCTTTGAAACTGTCGATGGAAACACACCGGCCTCACCGGGAAGCAAAACTTGGCGCGTCTTTGCCATGAGCGGACACCAGCGGCACCGAGATCGTAAAACTCGCTGTTAGAAAGGAACCCGGTTGGGCCCCTGCGTCCGGAGAAGTTGCTCAGTAGGGACACTTGGCGTGGTGGAATTAATCAAATGACCTTGCCTTTTGTAGTTGCGAATTTCTTTCCAAGTCATAAAATGAGGATAAACCGTGCGGGCTCCAGCTTTCTCTGGGCAGTTCTTTTGGAGACTATAAGCTGGCCGGGCTGGCACACGGGCCCCCATGCGGACACGTCCACCGCCTGGAGGCCTCCTCCGCCGTGACCATCCTTCCAGGTCTGCCTCCAGCCTTGGGCCATTTCCTCTCCTTTGCGATCCGCTGGCCTGGAAGCAGGCACTCAGGGGACACGCAGGTGGCGTGGATCCCCTCTGTGCACCCTGTGGGGTGCTCAGGCTCCCAGACGGGTCCTTGGGTCCTGGTGTGCTGGCCTGGCTCCTTGGACCAGAGGAGCCCCAGCAAGGAGACTCTGCATCTTCCCTTCTTCCTCCTCGTCTGGGACTGGGGCTCACGTGAGACCAGAATGTGCCTCAAGTTCCCTCAGCAGCACACGGTTCCTGGAGACCCTTGTGAAGGCGTGTTCTCTCATCCGGCCCCGGGGCCTAGCCCCCTGCTCCAGTTGCTTCACCTCCCGGGAGTAATTTCCTTACTTCTGCTGAGGAAACAGATTTACGGTTCGCAGAAAAAGTAAATTGTACACCTGCCATTTCAGAAAACACTCAGGTCTCCGCCCCGCGGTCTCGCACCGGCTGCTCGGCCAGGAGGTCATCTGCCTCCCCACGCCCAACACGCCCACGGGACGCTCGGGTGCCCCGAAGGAGACTCCCCCTGCAAAGAAATGTGTGCTCGCTCCTCCCCAAGGACACAGACCTGCGCCTGGTCTCTCTTGGAAACGGCCCCTCCTCGGCCCTGCACGCACGCACGCACGCACGCTCTCCCTCCGACATCTGGATAAATTTACACGGTAAAATCACAGACCATCGATTGAAATGCTCGGAGCTCTGCCACCTCTCGCTACTGAGCGGCTCTCAAAGGTTTCAGAACAGGGAATGCAACGCTTTGCCCCACGACGCCTCGAAAGTGCCCAGGACTCGCCGTCTACACAGGCTTTGCTCCCGCCAGGGCACCTGGCAGGACTGAACCCCGGCCTGTGAGGACAGAGGGACATGCGGCCCCCAGCAGGCAGTGGCAGAGCCAGACTCCCCAATGACACCCCGAAACAAAACCATGGCGCCAGCAAAGCCCCCTTCCATTTCGGATGCTCACTCGCCGGACAGTTTGCACAATGGGACCTCCTCACGTTCTCACCACAGCCCCGTGGAGAGCGGCCCACAGGAGAGGGGCGTGCCGGGCCCCAGTCAGTGTGGTCAGTGGGCTCTCGAAGGCCACCACGCACCAGCTCAGTGAGCCCGACAAGTGCCCTTGCTAGGAAAACCAGGACCACGGTGCCACCACGGGCCGTGGGTAATGGGGACGAGATGAGGCACTGTTACCCGGTCCTGACTCAGGGTTCAACGACCACTAAGCAGCTGGTGAGGGCAGAGCTGGACCAGGCAGGGGGTGTGGGGCATGCACCTCCCTGCCACCCTATGCGAAGGCCTGGGGTCATGGCCTTTGAATCCCCGTGGCTTTGGGATGCCCACGAGAGGGGTGACCATCCAGATGTGGAGAGTCCGGCCCCTAAATCCAGCACATGCTGCACATGCCCCGGGGGTGGGATGTGGCGAGGGGCACGGCGCCCGCCCTGCGGGTGGACTTTGAACAGCAAATCGAGGCCATGGCCCCCAAACCCCACACACACCGCGCTCCTTTCATCTCCTCCGGGCCAGCCTAATAATCAGATTCCGCCTTGTCCTTAATCCTTGTTTCCTTTAAAAAATGGATTAGGAAAATCTCATCTGGAAAATTAATTAATGTACGAATACAACAAATATTTACTGAGCTTGGCAGTTTGGCAGTTTGTTAAGTATTTATTTTTTATGTAATCTGTATTTTCCCTCTTTTTTTTTTTCTTTTGGCCAGTCAGGTTTCTGGCTGATCTATTCTACTTCCGATAATGTTCTCTAGTTCAACTATTAAGATATATTTCCTTCATACAGAATTGGCCACATAAGCACATATTAGATCTCCAAATTTTAGGTGGAGATGGATAAAGCGAATGACCTGACGGCAGATCGGGGGTCAGCCCTCCTGGTGGGCAAGCTCTGATGAAGGGGTGACACAGCCCCCTGGGAAACGGGGGAGTGGGGATGCAGCCCTTGGCAGTGCTCCTGGTGTGTGCTCCAAGCCTGTGTCCCTGCCACCCCACGGCCGCACTGGGGATTACTTTCAACGCCCCATTTTCCCGTCCTCCTCCTGTTACGGGCTGTAGGTAAGTATATCCCCAGCCAAACAAAAGTGAGCCAGCCCCCCTGCCCCAGGAAGGAAGCAGGGCCTTTTCACGGGCAGTGAATGGGGCCCCCACTTCCCCTTCCCTTCTTTACCTCATTCAGGGGGGTTCTGACTTCAACTAATTCGATAACAATCCCGCCGGGCCTTCCCAGCTCCCAGCTCGGGAGGACATTGTCTGGGCGCGCAGCCTCCCCCGAAGCCGGTCCTGCTCTCCAATTAGCCAACCGCTGGGCCTCTGTCCCTCTCCACTCCCTGCCTGCCCCTCGCCCATTTTAACCCTTTCCTTTTGAGCTGGACTCCGGAGGGCCTTCCGGGGGGCGCGCCCCCGATGCTGGGGTCAGGGCACCCGGGTCAGGCAGAGCGAAGGCGGAGGCTCAGGCATCCCACGGGCTGGTCCGCACCCTTCCAGAGTCGCACAGAAAATTGAGAAGCAAGGCCGGAAGAGGAGCACGCCTTTGATGCCCCCCACACACCGGATCTGAAAGGGAGCAGTCCGCTTTCTCAGGACGGGTGATTCCGAAGGAGTCCAGATGCTCCTGGGGCGGCTGGTATTTGGGAGGGTCTGTCCCGTCAGGTTTCTTCTGGAGCCAACTGCCCGGAGCTGGAGCGGTTGGTTTGGGATCTTTAACTGCTTTGGTCGTGCAACCACATCCCTCTGAAGTGTTGACACTACACCGTTTCACCCCAAAACCAATTTCTTCTGCTTGAAGAAAAGTTTTCAAAGGCCTGCAGAGAGCAGGTGGAATCGACATTCACTGGAGTGTTTTCCGTTGTGTGTTCACCATGTGCGTGCACACACATCCACACGTGTGCAGACAGGGCAGCGTGTGCAGAGCATGAAGGGGGTGTCTGTGAGTGGCCAAGCCAATTCCGATGTTTGTCTCACTGCTATTATCTTCAAATGGAGGATGTTGGAATTGGCTAAGAACGCTGACCCGAAGTTTCTCACTGTTAGACGGGTTAGCATGGCTGCCACTAACTAAAGGTGTCCCGGGTCTCTACTCCCCACCCTCCCAGTCCACACACGGTTCCTCTTGGTGTCCCAGGAGGAGACCCGGCCAGGAGGTCTTGGCACCAGCAGTCCATGCAGGGACAGCCAGGAGCAGGGTGCACCAGTACCGTCTTCTGTCACCGATGGCACCTGGGAATGTCCCGGCCCAGGTGCCTGATCTCTAAGGGGTGTGTTATGGGTTGAATTGTGTCTCCTCAAATCCATAGGTTGAAATGCCAAGCCCCAGGACCTCTGAATGTGACCTAAGGTGGAATACGGTCATTGCAATGTCGTTAGTTAAGATGAGGTCCTCCTGGGTGACGAATCCAGCCTGACGGGTGTCCTTACAGAAAGCAACGTGATGCGCACACGAGGAGAGTGCTGTGTGAAGATGATGGCAGAAATCTTGGGGTGACACGTCTACAAGACGAAGATTTCAGCCAAACCCGAAGTCTGGAGGGAGCTGGGACCTCCGGTTTCCAGCCTGGGAGAGAATCAACGTCTGGGTCAGGCCACCGGTCTCTGGTGCTTTGCCCTAGGGGCCAGTGCCAGGCCACAACTTCGGAAGCAGGAGCCATCTTCCTACTGTCACCTGCGCTGAATCTCAATACTTTTCCTTATCCGTTAGCTGACTTTTTCCCCTCAAATCGGTTGATTTGAAAATCGCTGTAGAGCAAGAACTCACCGGGACTGTTTTGGCATGAGCCTGTTTTTTCTAGGTGCCTCATCCTTCACTGAATCCAGCGTCTGAGGGTCAGTGCTGAGGCCCAAGGCGCTCCCCGTTCTGTGTGAGTCCCGAGAGAAACTGTGGACAAACCAGGAGCACAGCTCCCAAGAGTGGCTTTTCCCCGTCAGCCAAGAGGATGCCACGGGGGCCCCGGGTGCATTAGCTCCACTTCATCTCGGTGACCTCAGGGCAGTTAACTCACCGGAGACAAGGATGCCCGTCCAGGAGAACACAGCTCCGTGTGGGAGAGACTGCGGCCGAGGGCTCGGGAGGCGCCGCCGAGGACTGACCGGCTAGAGGTGGGCGGTGCCTTCAGGATCATTCGTTTCCATCCCCTTGCTTAACAAGTGGGAAAAGCGAGGCCCACAGATGGGGACACCTTGCTCAGGGCTCAGCTGAATTTCATGAGCCCGAGCCATCTCCTCTTCCTCAGCACAGCGTCCCCGCCTCTGTGACACGAATATCTTAATAACCTGTAAGTTGATCTTAGAAAACCTCGTAAAACTCTCTGATGCTTAAAAGGAACAAACGAAGGAAGGCTAGAATGGCCATCCTGCCCCTCCTCTGCTCGGCATTCATGGGGTGGGGGGGCGTCCTGATGATGCACCTGCGGAAGGCCCGACATATTAGGTCTTTGTTTTCCTAGACCTTTGAAGGCACTTTAAGATCGAGGATCCAGGAGCTGAACCCTGACTCCCACGGTGCCAGGGAACCAGCAGGGCAGCCTTCTCAGCATCTCCCAAGTCTTCTGGATTCTCCCAGCATCTCCCAGCATCTCCCCACGGGAGGGACGCATCGCTTACTGGAAGCGGGGGAAGTGAAGAGATGCCGCAAAGTGAGGAGACTCCGGAGCTGGACCCATGCTCGACAGCTCGACTCCTGGCCCCACTGAGGCGGGATCCTCTGCAATTAGCGCATCAGCTCATCGGATCCCGGAAACAACCCACAATGGGCAGACGCAAAAGAGGGTGGGAGATGCCGTGCTGGGAGCAGGGCGTTCTTGATCCTAGTCGGCTGCAGCTAAAGAATTTGCCTCCAGCATCCAGGGCAGAGGACCCGCCTGGGGTGCTGGAAGGGGCTGTCCCAAATGTGTAGCCTTCGGTGGGGAGTGGGAGCCCCAAGTCAGTGGCCCCCTCGGTCTGACCGGCCACTGTTTTGGGTTACCCTGTCTTTAACCGACTTTAAATTCCAAGTAGGGTTGAATAAGGGAGTCAATCCAAGACAGACGAACCCCAAAGAGTTGAGGATTCTGGTGTCTTCTTTCGGGCTGTGAATGGGCCACATATCTCCAAACACGGCTCATTTTCTTTTCTTTCTTTTTGAGGAAGATTAGCCCTGAGCTAACTGCTGCCAATCCTCCTCTTTTTGCTGAAGAAGACTGGCCCTGAGCTCACATCCATGCCCATCTTCCTCTACTTTATATGTGGGACGCCTACCACAGCATGGCTTGATGAGCGGTGCCATGTCCCCACCCAGGATCCGAACTGGCGAACCCCGGGCTGCCGAAGCAGAACGTGCGCACTTAACCGCTGCGCCACTGGGCCGGCCCGCAGCTCATTTTCTGGCCGTGGGTCTGTGGCTGACGCCAGGGAGTTGGGAACTAGCAGAGACTACCACCCTCAGGTCCTGAGAGGACCTTCTGGGGCCAGCTGCTCCGAGCAGCTATCCCACATCCTCAGAGCTGACCAGCAGCCCCTGACACGATGATGGAGTCCGGACCTCGTCAGGGGCTACTCCCCAAGGACTGCCGACTTGGGTGGGGCAGGAGGTGCTGAGACACCCGGCGGCCTGGAGCTTAGCCGGCCACTGGGTCCCTCCAACGGGGTGGAGGGTGGAGGCCGGGTCCCAGGCTGGGCTGAACTCCCGAGTCTGAGGCCAATTCCGTGAAGCGAGGAGGTGGGCCTCTCACTCGCTGGTCTGCACGCACCCCCATCCCTGGACGAGCTTCCAAGTCAGCTGGATGAAAGGAAGCCCCCACGACAACGCAAACTTGACAGACAAAGGGAATACATTTTTTCAGCATGGCCGCTCCTATAATATTCACGGAGTTTGAAGACTTTTATGGAAATGCACAACAGACCCCTTTTCCATCCCCCTCCTCAAACGAAGGAAATGCGGCTTCCACTCCCCGCGGCGCAGAGCCCCATGTCACCCAGCTCCCAGAGACACGCAGTCACCCAGGGCAGCTGCATTCCTGGAGTCGTCACTCGGGCTGGGGCGTGACCTCGGGCCTACAGCTTGTAGTCCCCCACGTCGCCCTCTTACCCCCTCCACTGCCCCCTCACTCATCTCCTGCCCTCCCCCCCCCACCCCCCGCCACGGGGTCAGGACTGAAAGTCTGTGCTGAAGCCTGCAGGCGGCATCTTCAGCGAGAATGTCAGGGAGACCCAAGCTCATCCTTCAGATCCCATGGACGCCTCCAAGGTCACTTCATAGTTTACCTCGAGTCTAAAGGGAAGCCCATGACACAGGGCCCTGATGGATCCGGGCTGGGCCAGGCCCCCCGGCTCTCCTCCTGAGGCTCTGACTCATGTGCTGTGAAGAGCAGGCCTGCCTCACTTTCCCTAAAAATGAGGCCCCCTGGGGATGTCTGGTTGTGCGGCTGGCAACAAAGGGACCCCTCAGAGGCTGGGCAGTGGTCACTGTGAGGTCACCCTGCTGGAAAAACAGAGATGAGTCGTCAACCTCGGTGAAGAGATAAACTCAAGATGGCCCCATCTTTAATTCGGGGGGCAGTCTGACACCCGAGGGTCTGCTGTGTGCCCCAGGATACACGAGAGCTCATTCCCCTGCTGAACCTGGGAGGCTCGGAACTTCCAAATTTCCCAGGAAGAGAGAGAGAGGATGCAAGGTGAGCACCAAGGGTTAGAGTCACCTCTGACAGCTCAGACTTGAGAAAGGGCCCACCGTGGTCCCCTGAGAGGACAGCGCAGGGCGGTGGCAGCATGGGCAGCCATGGAGGGCCAGCAGGGGGTTGTCTTCTGGGTCTCTGCTCAGCCGGAGGGCCCTGGAGCGCTCCCGGGGCCCAAGCAGTTCATCTGGCCACGAGAAGGGGCACACCTGAGGCCATTCACGTGCTTCTTGGCCCCCAATGCTTCTTCTTGCACATGAGGCTTATTAAATGTCCACTCTGTGGGATGTTCCAGCATGAACCAAGCTCCAACAGCCAGAGCAATTGGAACCTTCTAGAAACGTGCTCTTGTGTTGACTTGCATGAGGTCTGGCCTAGGAGTTGCCTCTCCTCCCTGCTTCCTGATGAGGGACCCTGGTTCCAGGACGGGGCAGGAGGGGAGGGCAGAGCTGGCCAGGGGCTCTGTAGGGCAAACCCGTGAGCTGTCTTCTGGGATCTGAGGCCCCTCTGGGGGGCTCCGGGGCCTGTAGGCCGTTTCATTATCAGTATTTGTATTCATCTCCAGTCTGGCTCACCCTTGGCACCAAGGTTTCATTCTGGCCCCGAAGGAGGCCAGGAGGGGGCTCGTCTATCTGCAGGCCCCCACCCTCTTTGGCCAACACCTGGCTGTGCCTCCCGGGTGAGCCCGTTCAGTTCCCACCCCGCGGACCCCGAGGTGTGCATGGAACGAGGACCCAGCCAGGCCTCCTAATCCGCGTCCGCCCGTGCTTGGCAGGGCTCTCGGGGCCTCCGCTGAGCGCCAGGCTGAAAGGAAGGCTGATAAATTAGTCTAGAGGGAAACAAGGCCGCTCTACTTGTAAAAGGTCACTGCGACTTTGTTCTGGGTGAGGGTTTATCTTAGCTGCCGCAGGGACAGACAATGCCTGGGGCCTAAATGGCAGAAATCTTAGCTCCGCTTGTGAAATGACTGTGCTGATAAGCCAGAATGGGCTTCAGAAAGATCTAAATGGGAAAGGAGTGGATGTAGGTATTTTTGAACACGATTGAACAGGGATGACACAATGGGATGTGCAATTAAACTGGGCATTAACCCAGAAGGAAGAAACGCAGTCTGAAAGCCAGACAAAGGTGGCTCCCGCGCCCGGCTTGGGGCTGGTAATCCCTGCGCCTGCCCTGGCTGGCCAGCCCGCCAGGCCGGGGCTGCAGGTGGGACAGAAGGACAAGGCTGGACCCACGATTGCCCCTGGGGCACCACCGACGGAGGCAGCCCCGTTCTTCAGGCCAACTCCCCAGGAAACACAGTCACACGTGTATGGCACAGGTGGCCGGGGTCAGGCGCCATCCTGCCCAGAGGCCGGGCACACAGGTGAGCAGGGACCAACGCTCTGGCTCCTGTGACGATAAGATTTGACCACCCTGGTCTTAGCATCTCCCTTTTCAGAGGAGGAGACACCACCAGATATACCAGCATGCACGCTGTCGGCTGATTTAAAAAGTCACCTTCAGGCCATTTCATTCACTACATTCTAAACAACTAGAATGGCAGGGCAGGGGCCACGTGGAACACACCCGTGATGGCGTGCAAGGACATGGCTTTCAGCCATTCCCCGAAGGGCCTGTGCCACACACCGAGGTTAACCTCTCTTGTCCTGGACAGGCCACCCTGGGCTGACCCAGCCCCTTGATCAGTGCCAGGGGGGACCTGAGAGGGTGCACGGTGCCCTGGGCCAGCCCCCAGCAGAGCAGGAGAGGGCTGCGGGCAGGGAGACCCTTCAGTGGCCACTGCCCCTCAGCGGGCCTGTAAGCAGCTGCGTGACCCTCGTTTTTGGCTGGGGCTGAGGTGGCCTGTGACACGCTGAGAACACATTCCTAACCCGGGGGTGACCAGCCCACAAAAATTCCCAACTTGAGAGAAGCCCTGATAAGCAGGCGAGGCCTGGCCTGGAGCTTCACGCCCTTGTCCCATGACCCGGGGAGACCTTTTATGGCCTGCAATGCTGGGACTCTTGTCCGTCCCAGTGGGAGGGAGGCCCATGAAGGGGCTGGAGGCGGGATGGCCAAGGCCAGGCTGGGGTCCCTAGGGAGCCGCCTGGCCAGTAGCTGCCAGCCCTCAGGAGGGGCCGCCCTCCTGGCCGTTCTGCCAGGCTGGGCTTGCTGCTGGGAAAGTACTCAAAACAGAAATATTTCCATATAAATGACCGGTCTTGCAGATGCTCAGTCTCAGCAGGTGGGTGCCCACCATGCGCTTCCTGCCGCTGGTAGGCAGGATCAGCCCAGAGCAGGGGCCAGCCAGCCGCACAGGCTGTGTACAGAGCGCCAGCCACGCTGGGATGGCACTGAGGGCGCAGACAGAGGAGGCCGAGTTCCACGTCTGTGTCGCTCCACGCCTTATCTTCCCCGTTCCCCTGGAGGAGCTGAAGGCCAGGCCACCACCCACACAGGACATGTCAGCAGAGGGTGGATGCCTAGGGGGCACGGGGGGCTTTGGGGCCTGCCTGGTCCCTGATCTCAGCAAGCATCTGCTCAGGGACTGCAGGGGCACACAGCAGAAAGATGCTCCTAGGGTCCCAAGTCTGGTGGCTCCCTTTGCACCAACCTGCCAAGTGACCCTGTGTGACCCCTCCTTCTCTGGGGCTCAGGGTGCCCCCGGCACAGCGAGGGGGAGAAGTGGTGATGCATTGAGCGGTTTCCAGGCATCACAATCGGTGCCTGGGACACCGCCTGACCTCGGCCGTCACCGCCAGCCCGCAGGGAGGGGTCACACGTCTGGTCAGTCTCCAGGGGCCACCCACCCGAGGACAGCAGTGCTGACGTCCAGCCGTATGGGGGGTTAGAGCCTTCAGGAGTCCCTGGCCTAGCCTCCTCTGCTCCCGAGCTCCAGCGGGACGACAGTGGGGCGGCCAGGCTGCTCTTGCCACCCTCAGCTCCACCTTTTCCCCCTCCCCATGGGGACAGCCTTCTCGGTTGCGCCCCCCCTCCCCCTTTCCAGTTCTCTCCACCTGCCCCTGACAATGCCTGCGTTCAGGAAGGCCCTGCTGCTCCCTGTGGGTCCCACCTGCAGGGAAATGTCTCTGGGCTCCCAGGAAGGGGAGAGGAGGGGCCCGGAGGCGGGGGCAGGAAACTGAAGGTAAGCTTCCACCCCAGAGCCGGTCCTCCAAATGCCCAGTCTTCCACTGAAATCAGAATGCAGATTCCTGGGACCCCCACCCCGACCCCTGCCAGGAATTCTAATCCAGTAGGTGGGGGCGGGGACCTGAAGCTGCATTTCGAATGTGCCCCGGGGCAGCTCCACGGGACCCAAGGCCAAGGTGAGCAGGTGGAAACCATTCTCCCTTGGACTTGGTGGGAAGGTCTCAACTTTGTGCCTCCCAGGCTGGCCGCCTGGGCCAGGGGCCTGGGTGCTTCCTGCCTGAACCCATCTCTCCCTGAGGCGGGCCTCGGGCACCTTGGGGCCACCACAAAACCCTGACTTCAGGGGCTGGCCCCGTGGCCGAGTGGTTAAGTTCATGCGCTCCGCTGCGGCAGCCCAGGGTTTCACCGGTTCCAATCCTGGGCGAGAACCTAGGCACCTCCTCCCAGGCCATCACTGCTCATCAGGCCATGTTGAGGCAGCGTCCCACATGCCACAACTAGAAGGACCCACAACTAAGAATATACAACTATGTACCGGGGGGCTTTGGGGAGAAAAAGGAAAAAAATAAAATCTTATAAAAAACAAAAACAAAAACCCTGACTTCAGCACAGCAACGTCTCTCTCTGGGGTCGGAAGAATTCTCTATTGTAAGTAGCACCCAAGGGTGAGCTCTAACGTCCTGCCAGGCCCTGCTGCGTCCACAGGGCTGGGGCATGGGACCCATTCACAAACGGCAGAATGGGGACCATGGAGTAGAAAGAGCCACGGGTGGACTGTGTGTGGCGCACAGTAGGAATCCAGTTAACGTCAGCACACAGTAGGT
Organism: Equus quagga; assembly: GCF_021613505.1. Lineage (NCBI taxonomy): Eukaryota > Metazoa > Chordata > Mammalia > Perissodactyla > Equidae > Equus > Equus quagga. The sequence goes on from NC_060271.1 coordinate 46,953,053, forward strand.
GCCCAGTTAACGCCAGGCCTTTCCTCTTGTCCATACTCCTTGGCCAGCCTGCCCTGGCCCTGACTTCGCCAGTCCTGCCCAGCACAGAGATACCAGGTGCCTTTGTCATAGTTCCTTAGGTGTAAATCCTATTTTCCTTAAAGAGAGAAAGGAGGGAGGGAGGAGGAAAGAAGGAAGGAGGGAGGGCAGAGGAGGGAGGCGACAGAGAGCCCTGTCCTCGCAGGCAGTCGCAGGAGCCAACGGAAGAGCTGAGCTGCCACCCTGAGAAGTAGCCATCCTCCCTCCTGCTCATCCTCCTTCTGATAGCCCGATGTTGTTTTCCACATCTCTGGTTCATAAGCAACCCGCTCCGGGGTAAGGGTGGGTCTGGTTGTCACTGGCATGTGCGTTTGTGCGTGTGTGCGTGTGTGTATGTGTGATGCGGAGGGTAGAATACCATTTAAGAAGTTGGTATTCATGGACGTCTCTCGAATATGAAAAGAAAATATTTATTTCCTTTTTCGCCTGTGAATCAGAATGCTCTATTTAAAGAAAGTACCCTCTGCTGGCTTGTGGCTGAGTTATTACCCCTTAAGGAAATGAAGGAGAACCATCAGGAGGTATTCTTAGTCATTCTCTATCCTTTTTTCTAAAATTCCTTATATACCCGCGCCTCGGAGCTGGGCCTAAGATAGTGCAGGACTTCATGGCATTCTTGGGCTAAAAACGTCTGGACCTGATGTCACGGTGCTTGGGGGAGACGGCAGAGGGCTTGCAATCTCGTTCCTTTACTGTGCTGAGTGGTTCCCGCAGAAGCGAGACAGCTGTGGGCTTCTCCATCACCAGCCCCTCTGTGTAAGCACGCCCAGACCGCCTCCAGTGAGGCTCTGCTCCCACGGGACAGCCTCCCGCCTCCAATCCGGATGCCTAGTTGACGGCCTGGGAGGAGGTGCCCAGACACATTCTTGCCCAGGTGTTGTTTCCACGGAGTGTGAACACCCACTGAGCCACACGCTTACGATTTGGGCCCCCTCTGAATGTCTGTTATGCCTCCCAAACGCATTCAGAAAATCATTAGGGGGGGAAAAAGCCCCACGATGTTTCTAGGCCAAAAATAAAACTCCAGGCAACCCAGACGGAGAGTGAGCCGAGTTGGGGTGACTCAGCCAGCCGGGCAGAGGAGGGCAAAGCAAAGAGAGATCCTGAGACTCCAGTCCCGGCGGGGGGTGGGGGAGGGATGCTGGCAGGATGGTCCCGAGTGCACGTCCAAGATTTGGGACCGAGAACGCCAAGCCCTAACCCATGCGGCTATCAGACCAGTAGGAAACCACAGATCAACTCTTACAGTCTAGACACCCCGGCTTCCCTTCCCCACACCGGCAGGGGCCTCAGCTCTTTCCCCCACTGTCAGAACTACAAGAATAAAACACAGTAGGACGGTCTAGGGGCTAAATAACAATGAGTGCCCTCCCCATCCCCTGGGCACTCCACCAAGAGCACAAGGCCATCGACTCCAGGGTGAAGGACGCACAGCAGAGGCTGGAGTGTGATTCTTGCACGGGGATGCACGTGGAAGAGAGAGTACAGCCAGGGTGTGCATGTGCGACACGGAGCACAGACATGGCACAGGGCCACTGGGGCAGCTCCCAGGACGAGCTGATCACGCAGCAGCACCGTCTGCCGAGTAACCGAACGCCCCCAACGACCCATCCCAAATTGTCCCTCTCACGCCTCTCTGGACTCCATAGTGGACAGAACATGCTGGAAAAGGGGGTGGTGGTCATTTCAGAAAACCTCGGCTCCGTCAGCCCTCCCGCAGCTGCTGGAAGTCGGGAGGATTCTCCCTTCTCCTCTCTCCAGAGCGGCTGCTTCGACCCCAGATGCACGTTCAGATTTCTTGAGCTTTCACAAACTCAGCCCCCAGACAGGTCTGTCGGTACTTTTGCTTCTAAAGCAGAACAGTCCTGGGAGACAGGGACGGTTGGTCCCTCTCTCTGGCCAGAGCCTGACGTTCGTGGGTTGGGGCCCAGGCACCTGCACTGCTAACACTCCGGGAGATTCCAAAGTGGGCTCATACCCCCGGGACAAATCTGAAGAACAGTGCTGACATTCAAGGACCAAGTTTCACATTTTTCTCTGCAAATTCGGCACCCCCTCCCCAGCCTGGGTGAACTCGCTTCTCAGTCACCTGGAGCACCAGTAGGCTCCCCGGTCAAGCTTTCCTTTCTGGAAAAGCTGTCCTTCCGGTGGGCTGGGGCTGCAAGCGCTTGAGGTCCTGTGGCTCTGACAGCTCCAGGGTGCAGAGGAGCTGCCCCTGCCTGCCGGCCCCACGGGCTCTGCTTCCACAGAGGCTGCTGGCCAAGTGGAACACCGTGGGTACGGACCAGCAGCTGGCGACTCTCCTGGAAGATGAGCAATGCCTTCCTGAATCCTGGATCCACAAGGCTACCTGCTCATGTCCTGGGCATGGCCAAGCCTGGCTGTGGTGGGTGCCCCTTGCAGCTGGACAGGAGCCCACAGCCCCAGCAGGTCAATAGAGCAGGCAGGGTGCTGGGGAAAACGGCTCACTCTGGCGGGGGCCATGGATGCATCGAGGGTCTTTATGGCGACGTGTCGACCACATGTCTCTCTCCAGATTGACCGAGATTTATTGCTTGGTCATCATGTGGGAGGGACTAAAAGGGACTGAAGCAGATTCCCAAGAGCCCAGGGAATTCTGGCCCAGGAGGGAGGCCAGTGCTTGGTCACAAAAGGTGCCCTCCAGCCTGAGCTCAGACTCACAACACAGCTGGCCCAGGCTCTCCAGCCCGGGACACGAAGGGGTGTTGGTCCAGCTCCTGAGCAACATCGCAAACCTGCTGCCGTGATGGCTGTGGAGAAGGCGAGCCTCGCATGACGTCCCGCCCCATGGGCTTCACCCACAGCCCAGACCCAACCCTCGAGATTAGAGACCACCCACTCAGGAAATGCAAATCAAAACTCCACTAAGATACCACCTTACATCCCTTAGAATGACAAAAATAACCAAAACAAATAGTAACAAATGTTGGAGAGGTTGTGGAGAAAAAGGAACCCTCATACACTGCTGGTGGGAATGCAAACTGGTGCAGCCACTATGGAAAACAGTATGGGGATTCCTCAAAAAATTAAAAATAGAACTACCATATGATCCAGCCATCCCATTACTGGGTATTTATCCAAAGAGCTTGAAGTCAGCAATCCCAAAAGTCCTATGCACCCCAATGTTCACTGCAGCATTATTTACAATAGCCAAGACATGGAAGCAACCTAAGTGCCCATCAACTGATGTTGGATAAAGAAGATGTGGTATATATACACATTGGAATACTACTCAGCCAGAAAAAAGGATAAAATCGTCCCATTCGCAACAACATAGATGGACCTTGAGGGAATTACGTTAAGTGAAATAAGCCAGATAGAGAAGGACGATCTCTGTATGACTCCACTCATATGAGGAATTTAAAAATGCAGACAAAGAGAACAGATTAGTGGCTACCAGGAGAAAGGGGCAGTGGGGGGTGGGCACAAAGTGTGAAGGGGTGCACCTACAACACGACTGACAAATAATAATGTACAACTGAAATTTCACAAGATTGTAGCCTATCATTAACTCAATAAAAATTAAATTAAAAAAAAAGAGAGACCACCCACTCAGAACTGCGGGCAGGAGCCCGAAGCTCCTAATTAAGGGATGCTCTCGGTGCAGGAAAGACACAGGTCTGGAGGGAAGAGCTGGTTCCTCGGGCTTCCTCTAACGCTCAAAGCCTGGAATTAGTCCAGAGCCTGGAAGGTTCTCTCCAGGAAACTCTGGCTCAGAAATCTGGCCGGAACTCACACGAGAAGTGTCCCCACAGTCACTCAGCATCCACTCACTGATCCAGGTCCCCAAAGCTGCCAAACCCAGGCAGGTAGACACAGATGCCTCCTGTCCTTGGAGGTGGGGAGCCCTGGGGAGTAGAGGTGGGGGCAGCGGGTCCTTGCCCTCACCAAAATCTCCCAGGGGGCCCCGGGGACCCCAGAGGAGCAGGCTTAGGGACCACATAATTGTAGCATCAGAGAATCAAGGCAGCCTGAGGCCTCAGATTGTTTCCCCTGTGATCCTGGAACTTCCCACAGGCCCTGGCCCAGACACAGACTGTTTGTTGACTGAATAAACGAACACGTGTATTAATATTCAGGAACTAAAGCCAAGGGGATGAGGTAATCCACTTGAGTAAATTCTTCAGATAATTGAAACCCCATCAATTCACGTTAACATTTTCCACCAGCTTCTTAAACAGAGGCAGACACATTTATTCAACAGATCATGTCTGAGCGCAGGTTACAGGCTGGGCAATGCTGACTTTCTGGGTCAGGCACGCGCTCAACTGCGAGCCTAGCAGAGCACAGACACTCTCAGTGTGAAACTGCTCCTCCGCCTTCCCTGGGGGTCCTGCACAGTATTCCCACCGCCCTGCAGGCCCCGTAGCCGCAAGCCCCGGGTACACAGCTGTAGGGCCCTGCCCAGGGGGCAGGTGGCACTTCTGAGGAGCCTGCTTCCACAGCCGGCCTCCCTCAGGGCTGTCACTGGCAGTCATCTCTTAATTAGCAAAATAAACAGCACAATGATAAATGTCATGATTTACTCCACAAATGATCAAAATCATTGTTTTTCAGACCCCAGGGCAATAAAATGCAATCAGGGGTGATTTATCCTGGGCAGCGTGAGTGGTGGCTGCCTCAGCCGCCGCTGCGTCTGGAAGGAGGGGGCTGGGAGTTGGGGCATCCTCCTCGGTCGGCGACAGACCACCCCCCTTTGAGATGGAGCCCAGGGGGCCATTTCCACATACCCCACGCTCCCACCTGTCCCTCCAGACAGGGTGGGCCAGGCCTGGGGTGTGGAGGGACACAGAGACACGGGGTGTATCTTCTTCCAGAATGACGGGGACTCACTTCCTGGTGTGCCCACAGAGGAGTCGCTGAGCGCTCCTGGTGCCAATACTGGGAGGAAGGCGGGGAGGGGCTCCGCCGGTCAGAGCAGGGAGGGCAGAAGGACCCACAGTGAGTGAACAGTGGGAGGGGCCGGCTCAGCTCCCGGCCACCCCGAGTTCCCGTTTGCTGAAGAAAAATTCCTGCATGAAACAGGGATGCCCCCGCCACCTTGACCCCAAGGGTCGTGGGTCATCCATGTGGGCCCCAGTGTGCCAGGGTAGGGCCTTTGCTGGAGTGGTGGAGGCCCAGAAACTGTGCGCTGGTTAGTCGTTGTGTCCACCACGAAAGAGAAAAGGAAACCAGACCATTTGGATTTTACTTGAATGGAAGGACCCAGAACAAGAATTTTGTTCTCAGAGTAGAAAGAAAATTGTTCCCACAGTGCCCCAAATGACAGTAAGCGTAGTCTCTTTGACAGTGACTTTAAGCCAGTCCTCCCGGGGTCACCTGCCCGTGCCTATGGGAGACCCCGCTGGTTTCTCCCTCTGTGCGACTCCTGGATCCAACCCAACAGGAGAAACCGCCCTCTGGAGCTGGAACGGGCCACAAAACCATGCCGGCCATCCCTCTGGGAGTCTGAATGACACTGGGTCCTCCTCGATTTCCTCTGTCATCTTTGCTAAAATGTCACTACCTGTTCTGTTTTGGTAAGTGAATACCATGTAAAGTGTAGGAAAACCACATTATTCTGATTTATAAGATTTAATTACCAGAGTGGGAGTGAATAATTACACATGTAAAATTCAGGACCCGCGTAAGATCATGCAGGTTCGTCTGCTGTCCCTGGGCGGCCTCTGCCGGTACCCAGCCTGGCCCGGCTCGCCCTGCTGATACGATGCCTTTGCGTGCACGACTCTAGCTGTTTGCTTTGTCTCCCGCCTGCTTTGGGCCGAGCTCACTGCAGCCCAGGGACAGCGTCTTTGCAGGAGGCTGGACAGGACGGTGGGGTGCCCAGGCCGCCTTGTCTGCTTTAGCCACTCGGGCTTCACTAGAGGCCCCTCTCCCGTCCAGAAGCACAGAAAGATCCGGGCTCTGGCGCCTGGGTTTTCTGCTCCCCGCCTCAGGCGCTGTCTGCAGACAGAGCCAAGGAAGGACGGGCCTATCTGAAGGGGCACACGTCCCTTCTCTCTCCCGAGCCGCCCATCATCCTAGAGGAAGGCGGGAAAAAAACCAAGAATCGACAAGAACCGGTTTCAGGATTCATGTGGGAAATTCCAGAAAGGCTGCTTATGAGGGAAGACGATTGGTTTTCTTCCCCAAGGATCCCAACTGCGGTCCATAGAGCCAAAGAAACCTCCTGGAGCTCGTGACTTATTTCAGGCAGAAATGGGCTCGCCCTGAATGTTTGGGGGCACGTCCCGCTCGCACCTTCACGGCGGGAGGCGGCAGCTTCCCGTCCAAACCTGTTATTGGCTCTCAATCGCAAGGACGCAAACAACTGCCCCCGCCCCTCGGATTTCGGCCACAAGCCCAAAAACGGATCACGGAGCGGGTAATCGGTGCCTCAGCTCGCAAGGAAAACAAGGGCGGACGAGATACGGTCGGGCGCGTCTGGAACACTATTTGAGGACGTCGGACTCAGGGCAAATATTTCCAAGTGCTGGCATGAAAGGCGCTGTCAGGTCAGGCCTCGGAACAAAGCCCGCTGCAGAAACGGGAGGCGCACGCGGAGCGAGAACGCTCCCTCACGTCCATGGAGAAGGACCAGTATCGCAAAGTCAACAGGCACGGGGCAGATAATAGCCACAGCCTGTACCAGGCCGGCCCCGAGCGGCGGCGATAGGGAGCGTTTCTTTAGAAAAATGAGCAGACAGAAACTTGTATCAGAGCAGGCAAGGACAAAGTCACCTCAAGGTCATCCAACGTGCCACCTGGAGGGTGTGTTCACTGTCCAACATCCAGATGCCCCTACTGACTGAACAGCCCAGACCTTTCTGAGCTCATCAGACAAACACCCTTACGTTCCTCTGCCAGACAGCCAGGCAGGGAGGGTCAGGCAGGCTGAGTCTGCACAAAGCCACCTCAGAACAGTTACCCGTCCCGTTGTCTGAAAGTGCTCTCCCTGGTCCCATAAGGGAAGACCCCACAGGCCGGGAAAGAGGGCCCAGGCACCCACGCGAGGGCTGCGTTTCCAGATGCCCTGGCTTCCTGCCTCACCTTGCTCCCAGGCCCCGGGCCGGTCTGTCCTGAAGGGGGCCCTGACCTCGAGCAGCACACGCTGTGTCTGCCACTGTGGGACGGCAGGTGCACGCCCGGCTCACACTCCCCAGCTCGCTGAACTGCAGCTCCCCCTGTTTTGGACTGTGGTGAATTCCGGTGTCATCTGGCCAACCCTCCTCCCAGCTAAACATACAAAGCCCTCTGAAGAGCGTGGGGCTTTAAGCTTCGGGCAGGGAGCTTCTGTGTCCCCGGGGTCCACACCCCATTGCAACCATGGACCAGACTCCTCCGCCTGCTGGAAAGTCTCAGTGTGTAGGGGCACAGCCACCTCATCTCCTGGTGAAGGGCGTGATGGCCTCAGCTCTGCCGGGCTGTGGGCAGCCTCCTCTGCCAGCAACATGTGCACCAGCACACCCAGCCTCCCTGAGAGCCTTAGGGAGGGCTGTAAGTGCTCATGGCCCAGGGGGGTGCTCAAGGATGCTGGACCCGGAGCTTCCCAAAGGGAGGGAGGGCCTGCACTTGTGGGTCCCAATCTCCAGGGAGCCAGGGAGGCATGAAGCACAATGTTCACAAACCATAAAGCCGAGAGAGAGAGAGCGCGCACAGAAGGCCTGAATTCTTCCCTCACTCGGCAGAGAACATTGAACACTGTGGGGACAGGTCCAGAGCCACGGAGAGGTTGGGAGAGGTGACTCCCCCAACCCTAACTCCCCAGGGCCCTGACGTGAGGGGACACGGCTGCCTGGCCACACAGGGTCCTCTCCCTTCTTTGAACTGTGCGCCCTTTCTAGAGCTGACCTCCATGCAACCTTTTGGGAGTTGTGAAACACCCAGAAGCAATCTGGGTTTGTATCTGAACTTTCCACACAGGCAGGGTCCCTGCCAAAAATACCACTGAAAACTGGCAGTGTGGGGCCGGCAGAAAGGCCGAGACCAGCGGGGAAATGCTTGCAGGCTTGTGGTCCTCGTGAGACCACCTTGAAAACCCCCAAAATGGGGCCCAGCATCCCTCGTGGCCTGAGCAGGACACTGCTGGAAGGAGGGGCACCTTTGGGGCGGTCAGCATCCCCTCACCTAACAGGCCTCCCCTTTCCGGACAGTACACGGGCTCCCGGAGTGTCGAGCCAGGCCAAAATCCTTAGGGGAATCTAAACCAGAAGATGCTCCTCTCTGGCAGAATGAGACTTAGGCCCCCACGAATCTGGGCAGTGGGGGCCCCTCTTAGTGAGCTGGCTGACCTGGCACGGGGGGCAGGAGGCCTGGACGTTGGTGTGCACAGGAGGCCTGGGCTGCACAGCCACCAGACGAGCTCTATGAGCCGCCCATGCTGCTCACCCCAGGATCTAGGCCCCCATCTGCGGCTTTCCCCGGAGTAGGGACTCTTGCTGTGGGACATTCCATTAATCTACGCTGTTCTGCCGAGATTGCAGCCTTAGCACCTAAGATCCAGACGGGAAGCATGGGGTGTTTTAAGACATGAGCTCATTAAAGACACATTTCCGGGAAGAGAGCAGGCGGGCCTGTGGGGGCTGACGGGCGCCCACGAGGACCTCTGGTGTTTTCTGAGTCGCGTCATGCAAGCTGCAGGGCAAAATAAGCCTGAGAAATGTAACATTCGAACGGACCCAGCCTCCCGCCTCAGGCAGCGGCTGCTCAACCCGGCTTTATAAATAGATGGAACACAAGACAAATGGCCGTGATCAATCACGCTCACACGAGAATGCTCACCTCCCATCCAAAGCCTGCCTCCTTCAACGTGGCCCGGGGCGCCACCATGTAAGGGCCAAACCTCTCCCCGATTTCCATCTTCTTCTTGGCCCAGATCCCCAGGCCAGCCCCTGGGATGGAGGACTCTCGGAGCTCAAAGTCTGGAGGGATGGGAATGTCCTCAGGAATGTAGACAGGGGCCTCGTACGGCGAGCCCTCCTTGGGGGTGAAGTCCTCGCTGGTGGGGAAGGGGGACGGCGGCCCCATGGGGATGGGGGACATGATGCTCTCCTCGGTCTCGTCCTCGGCACTCTCGCCAGCCAGCAGGTCCGGGTCAGGCTCATACATATTATTTACAATGTCGCCGTCACCTGAAGGAAACAATGCAGTGTCAAGCTCTGTAGCACGCGCGTCCCCAGTGTGTGAGGCTCAGGGGCCACTGGGACATGGGATGGAATAGGAACCGAGGTCTCCAATGGGCCCAGAAGCCACTTGGCTGCCCCCTACCCCCACTGCCCGGGAGACATCACCTCGGCTCTGACCCAAGCACTCCACGTGAGAGGCGCCCAGGGATGCGAGTCCCCCAGCCTCCTCTAGGAACCAGCCTGTGGAAACCCCGCAGTGCACGTTCTCCCTGCATCTCCCAGCGGTCCCATGAGCGACCCGGGACACGTCTGCCTGTTCTGCTTTAGGACGGCCGGGAAAGGAGCTGCCCATTCGCTACAAGTTTGGGGACAGTGAGGAAGCGGTCACACTGGGCACCCAACCCAGGGCTGATGGTGAAATAGTCATTCTGGAACCACTCCAGTTTGTGTCGGTAGCCTCGGGAATGGAGACACGTCCCATTCTTGGGCGGACTCAGAATCTGGGCTGCTGTGAAATGTGCCCCCACACCTGGGCCCTCTGGCCAGCTCGGGGGGCCGGGGGGGCGCTGGGGAGGCTTCCTGAAGTCCCCAATGACGTCATCGCAGGTAGGACACCAGCCTGCTGAGGTCATGAACACGGGACTCAAGGGGCTGCAGGTCACGGGACTGAACAAGAGCGACCCCAGCTGTGTATCTCTTTGGGATCTGTCCTAAGAGATAGTTGGTGCCAAGATAGCCCCACCTGGACATGCAGCAGAGGGTGGCCCGAGGCCCCGAGGAGATGGTAAAACTTCCTGTCCCTGGAGAAGGGACAGGAAGAGCAAGAAGGAGGACGAACAGTCAGGAAAGCAAGTCCACTCCTACGTGTTGACCAGAAAGAACTAAAAACAGGGGCTCAGACAGGTGACTGCTCACGGCAGCGTCAGCCACAATCCCCCAAAGGGGGAGAGAGCAGATGAGCGGATAGACGAATCGTGGCTCCACACAGCAGAACGACTCAGCCTCCAAAAGGACTGAAGCACTGACTCACGCTACAACGTGGAGGAGCCTGAAAAACCCGGCGCTGAGTGAGGGGAGCAGACACAAAAGGCCACGTCCGTATGGCTCCATTTATAGAGTGTCCAAAATGGGCAAATCCACAGTGGCGGAATTCACGTGGGCAGTGGCTGGGGGCGGAGAGAGTGGGGACTGACCGACTGATGGGCACCGGGCTCCTGGGGGATGAAAATGTTCTGAAACTAGACGGAGGTGTTGGTTGCACAACACAGTGAATGTGCTAAACGCCACTGAATTATACACTTTAAAATGGCTAATTTTTACGTTATGTGATCTTCACCTCAATAAAGAAAAAGTCAGAGAGGCGCAGAAGGGCGGATGGGGGGAGCAGGAGGGGTGGGAGCTGGGCTTACTCCGCTGCTTGGAGCCTGCGGACCCCTGATCTAGACATTTCTGCTCATGTCCCCTCCTTCTGCGCAGGCTTGAAAACCTGCGAAAGTGACCCGAAAGCTGTGGTCACTTGGGCGCTTGTCTCGAGGCCCCCCTCCCTGCTCCCTGACGTCGGCTGGGGAGATGGACGTCTCCAGGGAGACGGGAAGTTTTAAGTACGAGAAAAATGACTTCAGGTTCCTCATGCTGGTTGCAAACAGATCCGCTTGAGAAGCAACAAAATGTTTTCTTTCAAAAGAAACCAAAGTCTTGAAAAAAAAAAATCATGGGGATAACACTTATTTAATTTAGCAGCATTCACAGAAGTAATTACTATGTTTTAAGTGGCCAACGGTTCCTTTTTAATTGACTCGTGGGATCCTTTCAGAGATGCAACAACAGAGCTGTGGCTGTTGTTCCCTCCGCCCTCGAGATCTGAAGTTGTTTAGGTTTGAAAGAACACCCCCACAAACCTTCGCGGGGACTGCGCGCGGCATAAAGGTAAATTAGAAGGGGGGGTAATTAACGTGCCACCTTATGATCTGGAGCTGGTAACTGCGCAGAGCTCGCAAACAGAATCAGGTTGGAAGCCGCAGGGCCCCCCAACGCGCCTCCTGAACTCCTCCAGGCGCGATGCAATGCCTTGCAGGACGAGGAGGAGCCAGAGCTGCTGTGTGCGTGAGCTCTGCTGTGCAGAAAGCGGGCAAGTGCCCCCAGCCCCGCACATTCATCGCCGGTCTCTTTTTCAGGTTCTTTTTTCTGTGTGAATTCTACTTCCCAAAACTCCTCACCTACTGGAGGAAAATCAACGCTTTCAAAGCATGTTTAATTTACTGGCCGAGCAAACAGCTTAGGAGAAAAAGGTGGTGTTTCCTGCTGATTAAAGGAAGGCTGTGCATCAGCCCGGCCTCCCACCCCCGGCGGTCACAGGGGTTAAGTGATTGCCTGAAGCCGCCAGCAAAACCCAAGTGAGTCTCCAACCCGCTGCCCCCACTGCTGGCGGACAGAGAGCGCTTCTTTCAAAGGTGGATGAGACAAGGCCTAATTAGTGTGCAGAAAACATTTGGAGAAAATGAGGTGCCGTGAGCAGCCCCCGAGGCCCTGGAGAAACAGAAAGCTGCTGCAGGCGGCCAGGGCCTGCGGGGCGGGCCAAGCACAAACTGCCCAGCTCCCAGGGCCCCGAGCAACCGGAGAGGCTAGCTGGGAAGGTCACCCTTCCTCGGCCCCGGGCTGCAGCCAGGATGCCCCCTGAGACAGCCGGCCCGGGCCCGAGCCCCCCGCCCCACACTGGCCGCGCATTTCCAGGGAGTGGGTGCGTCTCCCCGACCCTGCCGCCCAGGCCCCTGCCCGCCGGAGCACTTCCAGCCGGCGCGCTCTCGAAGGCTGGAATGCAGCACCAAGATGAGCTTACAACCCCAGAGACAGGCTCTGCTGCGGTGTGTTGTTTACTCGTCAGGAGACCTGAGGTCCCTTGCTTGGGTTTTGCGGTAGATTCAGGCTCGGAGTTTGTGACTGAGTCCATCATTCCTAAAAATTCTTTGGAGAGACCTACCAAAATGACAAAAGCAGGGAGGAGAGTGGTGGGGAGGGGCGCGGGGGTGACAGGAGGAGGGGAAAGAGGGCCTGGATGCCCGTGAGCCGAGCCAGCCCCAGCCCCGGCCGCCGAGATCAGGCCAGGGAACACCTGCCGCAGGCGCCGGGTCCCAGCGGGGTCAGGGTGTTCTTGGTGAACTGAAACCCCACTTGGAGGTTTCTCACACACCGAAGTCAAGAAACGCAGCTGCTCCCCAGGCTGGGGACAGTGACGGAGGGGAGCCACTGTGTCCTCCGCCGTTACCCTGCCCCTGTTCCACTCCGAACCCTTAGTTTAGGGCTGGGTATCTTCCGGCCTCAGAGCGGGAGCCTCCTGCCCTCTCTCACCCAGATCATAGCAAATAATCCCCAAACAGAAGCCGCCCCCACCGTCTCCCCAGAGAGCCCCGTGGAAACCTCAAACCCACAGCCAGGATTTCAGGGTCTGGAGAGAGAAGGGGCCCCAAATTAGGGCTGTTGTGTTCAACCAGCCGGCGCAGAGGGTCCCTCCCGCGCGGCCCCCGTGGGGCTGGCTGGCTGCCGGCCGTGGCCTCATAAGCGGCGTCCCGGGAGGGCGATGACTAGCGGTGCAAAGACCACAGGCCTTCCCCGAAGCTCCAGCTCCCGGCTGCTCGTCACCGGGCTGAATTTGGCAGATTCAAGCCTTGATCCGCGGCCGGGGGAGCGTGAGGGAATTTCTCTGAGTCAATATGTGGTTTGCTCCGGTTCCTCCTTTATTGTGTGGCGGGACTTTAAGGAGAAGCCACTAAACCTGCTGGCCCTGCGGCCACCGCAGGAAAACTGCACCACGTGGACGGCGGCCCGGGAGCCGGAGCCGGAGCTGGAGGGAGACCAGGGCCTCCGGGGGTGAGCGGCTGTGTGTCAGTGTGAACATGTGTGAGTGTGGAGGAGAGCGTGTGAGGGGAGGGATGGTCAGGAACCCTGAAAACACGTCCAAGCAACCTCAGCCAACCTCCTGCCTCCATGTGGCCCTTTGGGTGGGAGGACGTCGCTGCCCTCCTCCTGGTGACCCCGAGAAGAAGGGAGAAAGAGAGTCCCTCTGACGGGCACCAGAAGCCAACCCCAGGGGCCGCCTTGCTCTCCTTCCTGCAAGCACGAGGCAGTGGGATGGCGCTCGGCTGCCGGGGGCTGACCCCCATGACGGGCAGAGACGATCCCTCAGGGGCATCCCAATTCTGGCCTGCGACATCTTCCTAGGGGACAGTGGAGGGACCATGGAGAACTCGGCCCTGCCCACATGCCCTCTCGGGGACCAGCTCTCCCCCAACACCAAGGAAGCTTCTCCTCAGGCTCACTGCCCTCCCAGGACACCTCGACTCCACTACGTGAGGATTCTGCCCCTGGCTCGAGCCTCTGGCCACCTAGTGCACGGCCTGCCCAAGGGCATGTGCTCATGGGGAGAGGGTGGCCACTGGACGCAGGCCCCCTGGGTCCTCAAGCCTCCATCCTTTGTGCCGTGGCCCAAAGAGCCGCCGGCCAGGCCTCTGCATGTCCACCCTGCCAGGCGCTGAGCGGAGAAGGGCTCAGCCACACCAAAGCAGGCACCAGGTGCCAGCTGCTCCCAGCCACCTTTATGACCTTGCTCCTGGAATCAGTCAGGGCTGGAGAGGAGGATGAGGGAGAATTCCTGAATAGAGGAGCCAACTTCGTACTTGGGGTGCCACTGGGGCCGGGTGAAGATGCTCCTCAGCAGATGATGAGTTGTGGGATGGGGAGCAGGAGGCGGGTGGCTGCAAGAGGACCAGGTGAGGCATCTGGGGACAGTGTGGGGGAGGCTCTGCATCCTGACTGTGGTGGTGGATGCCCAGACCTGCCTGAGCTCACAGAGCTAAACTCGCAAACGGCACAAGTCAAACCTGCCCCTGAAGGAGATACATTGTATCACATTGTATCAACACCATAGACTGTGTGCTTATCAATATCCTGCAAACTGTCAGCCCTGGGGAAATGAGCAAAGTGCACGGGAATCTCTGTTATTTCTTGCAACTGTGTGTGTATCTACAATTATTTCAGTTAAAATTTCAATTGGAAAAGCACCTACTTTGAAAAGCCACAGTTCTTGACTCCACCTGTGTAGGCGGAAACTCACAGCTCCTCAGCTCTGATAGTTTACATAAGAATGCATTGAATTAGTCTCACCTGTCTCTGAGGGTGACAACCCATGTTCCCGATAAACCTGAGAAACCCCAGGGAACCACCTGCTACACACAGTAGCTCCTTGAAATTTCAGGTTTTAGGAAACAAAGGCCAAAAGCATTAGGGAGGAGAGGTAGAAAGCTCCAGGGGGTAATTTGCAGCAAATACTTTGGGTCCCATTGTCATCAGTTAACTTCTTTATCAGTCTATCAGTCTGCTAGAGTCTCATGGACAGATGTGCTGGAAGCCTGTGACCCAACGGATGCATGTCAGCCTGTTTGCAGGGGTTAAGATGCATGTAACATCACACGCCTCTCTGAAGACTGGGCGTGTTAGAATAAGATGCTACAATGGAATGAAAATGTCACTTCCTAAAAACTCGTGTGATGCTGCTATTTCAGTTCAGGTTGTGAGCACTGATCCACCTTCAGGAAGGTGGCTGAGGGGTGACAGACCCTGGCAGGGAGTGGGGGCTAAAGGTGGTCACTTGCTCCACTCCAAACCTGGAGCTTTCCTGAGAGGCTCCTGGCTGGGCTCCTTGGAGCCTCAAATGCTGATGGAGGTCACCATGCGGAACCTCAGGAGGGCCCAGGGTGGAGAGGAGGGGCCAGCTGCAGTCCTGAGAGAGGCCAACACCCAGGGTGCAGACGAAGAGCATGGGCAGGGCCTCGCTGGGGCCTATTGGAAATGTAACAGGGACCAGTGACACGTGCCTGTCTGCCCCATGTCGCTGCCCTGAGACTAGCCCTGGGCTGCCATCCTCTGGGCCCCATGAGCACTGGGAGGAGGGTGGATGCCCACCCCCACCTGGGCTGCCACCTCCTCGCTGGAGAGCTGCCCATTTTACAGATGGTGAAACAGAGGCACAGCGGGGTGAGGCAGCTTGCCCACAGTCCTGCAGTGAGCGACAGAGCAGGCTGGCACCCATACCTGGAGCCGCCATGCTCTGTGTACCCAACCACCCGTCCCAGCCCTGTTTTGGGGCCCTGGTGCCAGACCCCAACTCCCGGCCCGGCCAGGCTGCCCTCGTCCCAGGGGGAGCTGCCCTGTCTGGCAGAGCAGTGCCACACATCACCCCTCAGCCACGGAGTCAAGAATGCCAGGAACGGGAGAGAACGTGCTTCTCGGAGGAAGCCATCTAGTCAGTTTCAAAACTGGGCCCCGGGGTGGCCCCGTGGCCGAGTGGTTAAGTTCACGCACTCTGCTTCGTTGGCCCAGGGTTCACCGGTTCAGATCCCGGGCATGGACCTACAGGACCTACACACTGCTCATCAAGCCATGCTGCGGCAGCATCCCACATAGAAGAACCAGAATGACTTAGAGCTAGGGTATACAACATGCACTGGAGCTTTGGGGAGAAGGAAAAAAAGAGGAAGATTGGCAACAGATGTTAGCTCAGGGCCAATCTTCCTCACCAAAAAAGCATAAAAAAAAATGGGCCCAACAGGTGAGTTCTGACTAGGCCAGATGTTGGCTGGGTTTCACTCCACAAACACCAGCATAGAGGCTCCTTCCCCCAGGCTCACGCTCACGCATACACGCGCACACACGCACGCTCACTATTAGGGGCCACCTTTCCTCCCCTGAGGGAGAAACACCCCTTGATTCAGAAACAAAATGAACGAGCCACCCATTGGGGTAAAACTGAAAATGCTTCACTGTCTGGTTTTCTTTTCTGGTTAAATTGTATTTCACCCTCATCATTAAGGTTTAGAAACAGAAGCGGACGTGCCACACTTCAGAAGAGGGGAGAATGCCCTGAGGAGGGTCTAACATGACGACGGGCTGGCCCGAGGGTGCCCCAGCCCGAGGGCGCGAGCCAGCTTGACCTGTGGTCCCGGGTGCCCCCCGCCCCCCGCAACAAGGAGAGCCTGACTGGCGACCGTCTTGGGGTCTGTGAGTCAAAAGCAATTGTTCTCACCTGATTCGATGCTGACCCTCGGGGGGCACTACTGTCCCCGCATAGGGGAGGAGAGATCAGAGGGGAGAGAGGAGAAGAGGGACCCCGTGGCTCCCCGTGAGCCGGGCTGCTCAGCAAGGGCACCTGGGGGACCTGCTGCTCTATCCGCAGTGGTGGCTGTACCGGACCCGGGACTCGGTTTGCTGATGGAGCTCTGATGCGGAGGCGCAGCCAATTCCGCCCAGGCCTGAGGTCAGCTCACTGCCCACAGCCTTCACCCACTCCCTGCAGGCCTGGGGGGGCATGCCCTGTCCAGTGAGGACACCAGGTTGACCACAGGCCCGCCCTGAGTGGCCGCTGGCTCCCTGGCAGCCATCTAAGGACCACCCTGCACTCTGCAGCTGGCTCATGGGCCTCGAGGAGCCCACGAAGGGACACGGTCCCAGTCACCTCCCAGAACTGAGTCCCGAAAGGCCTCATCGTTTGCTCAGCCCTCAGAGCCAACAGAGCCCCCTTCTGTGTTCGTGCTCAGAGGAGGACCCCTGGCAGCCTGGCCTAGGCCAGCCCCTCCACTCATCATCTGGGGACACTAGAAGCAGGTGGGCCCTGGAGCTGACGTCTTCTCCATGTAAACTGGAACCAACACACCCTCCCTGGGCAGTGACGGTGATGCCCGAGGTGGGTGGTGTCACGGCCAGGCCTGAGCTTGGTGGGCGTCCAAAGCTCCCGGCCGCCCCAACCTCTCTCCAAGAAAACATCTGGGGCTGACGACTGTTATGGACACCCTCCCCAGTCAGTGCCACTCTTGAACACTTCCTGGGGCCCATGAGGCCCAGAGGTAGGCCCTTGGCCAGGAGCTCGCCCTTGGCCATTGTGCACCCCGTGACCTCTGAACCCAGAGAATTCACACCTACACCTCTCCGAGGGCTGGTGGTTTCTTGTGGGAGACTCACCAGCCTGTATGGCAAAGCCGTAACCCCAGGCCTGACCGTGCTACACACAGGACGTGTGGGGGCTGGAGGCTGAGCAGACACACCTCGAGTCAAACAATAAGACTGGAAGTGTCGAACTGAACTGGGAACTGACCTGAGGTGCGGCCCCTGGTCTGGAGAAGCCCAGGAAGCAGCAGACTACGGCCGACCTGAGATGCCGCTGGAGACAAGACCACACGGTGTGCTATGCAGCTGGGTCAGGCCAAGGTGCCTGGGGAGCCCCGTACTCAGAGCCAGAGCCTGTGCCTGGGGCCTGCAGATGAGCTGCCCAGGCCCCAAGAGTGTCACCCTGGGCAGGAGGGACGGGCCGTCCACACTTCCACACGCCCACTGATGGACACAGAAGCAGAGCAGGGCCGCGTGTCTGCACCTGGGGGCTCCTGGTGAGGAGCGTGCTGAGCGAGCAGGCCCTGCTGCCGAGGGTTTGGAAGCGGGGCAGACCCAGCCTCGTTGGATATTTTGGGGACATCTGCCCTTCCAGCTCAGGGGTTCTCAGCGTGGGGTCCCCGGACAGTTCTAGACCTGCTCAACCTGAGACAGCGGCGGGCGGGCGAGGCGCTCTGCGCTCCCACAAGACCCCTAGAGCATGAGAACCACGGCCAAGTCTCCAGCGAGCTGTGGGGGTGGGGCAGCCGGGGTCAGAAGTGCCGAAATGACAAGAGTGCGTCCTGGGGACACAGGGTTGAACGCAAACGAAGCCAAGTCTCCTTAAACGACCAAAAGGTCCCCCTAGAAATCTAGGCCAGCACCCATCCCTGCAGCCCTGGCCCATTTCCAGTAAGTCCGCACTTTTCCACTTAGCAGGAGAAAAACGACAGTCCTGCGCTTCCGATAACCCTGTCAGGTCTCCAAGAGAAGGGAAACGGCTCCCCAGGTTATTTCCCGTCAGAAGCGCTAAAGGAAGATGCCTCCATAATAAAGCTGCATCCGGCAGCGCTGGTTCCCGCCCCGGTTCACTGTACCACCACGCCTGGCCAGGCCGGGCAGAAACACGGACAGCCATCAGCGCGTAAGTGATGGCAGGAAGGTGGCCAAGGACTTCTGAAGGACGGTGCCCCGTGGGCAGAGGAGCCTCCAAAGGCATCGCTCAGACCCCCCAAGCTGCTCGTTTTTGTTAACAGAGGTGTTTTGGGTGAAAGGGGACCACAGCCATGACAGCATCTCCAGGTGTTCCTCCTTCCCCAGCATCCCAGCAGAACAGGGACCCCACAGCATGCAGCAGCACTCGGTCGTGTCTCCAGTAAAACCAGGCGTGGCCAGGCCTCTCAAATATTTTCCACTGAAGACTCTGAAGGCTGCCAGACACGGTGGGCCGTGGGCCTTCTGGACGTGTCCCCCTCTCCAGGATTGGTGTGGGCCCAGGCCTGACGTCCCCGTCTTATCAACCAAAAGCAATGACCCCAGACCACAGCCTCCCAGGAAAGGCAGGAGGAACATGGAGCAGCCGCTCCCCCAAGGCCAATTCAAGGTTCTGTGGCTCGGGCAGCGTGACTTTTCACAAGGCCTCTCAAAAGTGGTCTTCAGAAGTTCCTCTTCTGTTCAACTTGTGGGGAATGTGGCGGCAGAGGGGAGGTGAAGGAGAGAACAGACAAGGCTTCAGCCACAGCTCTGAAACTCTGGGGAGGCAGGTCCCCGGTTGGCCACATGGCCATTCAATCCTGGAACCTCCAAGTGTGACTTTGAAAGCAATCGAGTGACTGCAGGTAGGCCTGGGCAACACTGACTTCTCGGGGCTGCTGGCCTGTGGGTGGCTGGTCGAAACCACTGGCACTAAGTCAGCTTGCCCTGTGGAGCCTCGTGGGCTGCTGGGCGCTAACTAGGCCTGTGGAGCACACGGCCAGCACTGCCGTTGGGTCTAGTTCTCACCACAGCCCCGTAAGGGAGGCACATTTGTGACTTCACCTGTTTTGTACATCAGGGCAAGGGAGTTCCAGGGCAAATGACTTGCTCAGGACCACACAGCTGGTCAGGGCCCAGCTGGGAGCCCTTCAGATGGTCTTGATTCTAAAACTCTCAGACCTGTGCTACGCAACCCCAATATTCTCACTGCAGTGAGACAGCACCTGAAAAAGTGTCCTGGCATTTCTGCTGGCCTTCCCTATGTCCAGCAAAAGATAACACAGGAAATGGATGGACAAACTGATGGATGGATGAGCAGGTGGGTGTATGGCTACATGGAAATATAGATGGATGAGTGAGTGGATGAATAGACGGCTGAATGAATGGGTGGGTAGGTGAATGGATGGAAATATGGGTGGGTAGATGGATGGATGGATGGATGGATGGATGGATGGATGGATGGAAAGATGAGTGAGTAGATGGATGGATAGGTGGATGGATGAATTCATGGATGAATGTGTGGAATGGATGGGTGGATGGGTGGATGGATGAATTCATGGATGGATGGATGAGAGTGTGGAATGGATGGGTGGATGGGTGTATGGGTGAATTCATGGATGGACGGATGGATGAATGTGTGGAATGGATGGGTGGATGGGATGAACAGATGGGTGGATGGGTGGATGGATGAATGGATGGGCAGATGGATGAGAGAACAATTCTTATCAGGAAAGGTGGGAGGCAGGAACCCTTACTCCTCGCTCTTGACTTTCCTTCCCTGAGGACAAGCCCCATTAACAGGACACCTTGGCTACTCTCCTTACTGACTGGTTAATTTGAGAGGGTACTGGGGTTTGCTCAGCATAGCCCCCACCACTTAGCAGGGGGTGAGGTTTCTCTGCTGCTCCATCGGGACCACCCTTCCTCCACCACGTGGGGTGGCCTGCCTGCTCCAGCATTCTAAGGGTGGGGTGGCCATGTCTGCGATTCTGGGGCTCAGCCACAGGCTCGCCCGGCCCTCTCACTGAGTCTTTTGGGGAAACAAGGAGGAGCTTTGGTTCCCATCTTCTCACTCTTCTTCTACTTCTCAAACTGGGAAGGGAGGATGCTGTGTACTGGGCCCCTCAGAGACCCCAGAAGTCCCCCTCCCCAGAGCCTATGAGTCCACACGGGCAATGACAGTCATGAGGACCATCTCGCCCGCTGCCTGGGGGAGGGAGAGGAGAGACGGAGAGAGAAGCACACTCAGTCCGGCTAGGATAAAATGGTGAGATACGGTTTTTCATTTCTAACCGAGGATTTCTGTGCAGCTACGTTTCTGTTGAGTGCAACCAGGTGAGGATAAGCACCCCCCTTCCACGGAGGGGTTCTTGGTTCTGCAGACGTGCATCCTACAGACCCACTTCTGGAAACCATTTGGCAGAAAGGGACCCAGGAACTGAGGGGGTTCGGTCTTGCTATTGTTCAAACGCAGCAAGCTCCCCCCAGCCCGGGACCTGGACTTTAAGGCAAGATCACAGCAGTCATGACTCCAGGAACATCCTGCAGGGAGCCACTGCCACCCGGGGTTGCCCTCCTGACCAGCTGCCCAGGCCCCAGCCGCCGCGGCACCACGCTCATTGGCATTCCCCTCGCCGAGCAGCCGCTGAGCTTCTGAGCCGGGAACAGAGTTCGGCTGTTATTAACACGGCAGATTAATAGCTCCGAGAAAAGACGTTCCTACAACATGCTAAATATTAATAATAATCAATTGCCGTTTATATTCCCAAACCCACGCCTGGGACCTTGCCCACAGGGACTAGGGGCGACGAGCCCCAGCTGCAGGGCTGATGGAGCTGGATTGTCATTAGGCCTGGGAGAGCCTGGGAAGACGCAGGCCGGCGCTGGCCTCGGGTCTCATGCCCTGCCGGTCCCAGGCACTCCTGCAAGGGGCTATGGGGTGGAAACCTCCAGACAGAGAGGCCGGGCCTCCTCCCTCCTCTGCCTGATCCCAGAGATGGCAACCATCTGACCTGGCCACTGTCACATGCAAGTGCTTCTTTTGTCTCAGACGTGGAGCTGGCAGTGGCAGATCCAGGCCTCCTGACTTGGTGGAGCGCTCCACTGGCCCCCACTGCCTCCTGTCACCCAGGACGGCAGGTGCAGCTCCCAAGACTGTGACGGGTCACATTGTGTCCCCCTAAAAGATACATTGATGTCCTAGTGCCTGGCGCCTGTGAATGCGACCAATTTGGAGATGGGGTCTCCGCAGATGTGATCACGTTAAGATGAGGGCGTTAGGGTGGGCCCTACTGCGACACGACTGTGTCCCTAGGGGAGGGAGACAGAGATGCAGGGAGACACGGGGGAAAGAGACCTGAAGGTTGTGTCTGTACCCGAGGAGGCTGGGGCCGCCTGGTGCTGGAAGGGGCAGGAAGGACCTTCCCAAGAGGCTCTGAGGGAGCACGCCCTGGCCACCGTGACTTGGACTGCGAGAGGACAGATGCCTGTTGTTTGAAGCCCCCCAATTTATGGTACTGTGTTACAGTAGCCCCAGGGAGCAAATGCAAAGAGCCAGGCTGGAGGGCCCGAACTGGCCACGGAATGCGGCCCAGGGGTCACTGTCACCCCTCCCAGGGCCCCCCACTAGGAGCTCCCCGCCTGCCCTCTGTTCTTATCTGCTCGTAAACGCTGTGAAGCAGGTGATGGCTCCACCCACGTCACAGACGAGTAGACTGATGCATGGAGAGGATAAAGGGTCCCTGTGAGCCCCTTTGCTGGGAGGGGAGCCTGGGACGTCCAAGTCGCTGGCTGGCCGCTGCTGCCACAGCACAGCCCACTCAAGCACGTATTCACCTCTCCAGGGGCCAGCCTGAGGCTCTGAGAACCGTGAACCCGTGAATCCAGCAGGGAACCGAGGAGCTGCTCCGCCCTCCTGCCCCCTCCACTCAGGTGAGGCAGGCGGTGGGCCCCGGGCGCACTTTACAGGCCACCACCACGTCCCCCTGGGGTCCCTCTGCCCTCCTCAGCTCCCACCCCCAGCCAGGCCCCGCTGCCAAAGGACTGCCTGCCAAGATGGGGCTCTGGGAGCCCACTGCCCACGGATACCCCTCCCCAGCCCCTGGGTCCCCCATCCAGCTGAGCTGACACAGGGCCGCGGGGGGCTCTGACCGGCAGCCCAGACCACCTGGTCCCTACTTAAAGCCAGCGCATTATTCTAAGACGATTATTTATCCACAATGCTCCTGGGACGCAGTGTTCCTATTTCAGGCCCCGCATCCCTATTTCCTCGCTGCCTCCATCGCCCCGGGCAGGCGCTGAATGGCCTGTGATGCCACTGTAATTTTTATCAAGGCTTGTTCCTGGTAAAAGCCTCTTTGTTTCAGAGATGTGATCTGGCCTTTTTTCTTCCTCTCCTTTGTTCCTTGGTTAACATACCACTTCCCCGAGCCCCGGGGCAGCCAGGGAGCCCGCGGATTGCTCAAATCTCGCTGTTTTTCTTCTCAATCACTGCGACTCTCCCTGGCCCCGCTAAGCACCACGTGAGCTGGCGGCCCGAGCAGGGGATGTCCCTGGACCCTTCACCTCCTGTGTTGTTAACTTGCCAGCGGGGGCCCCGGGCCCCAAAGACCCCTCAAATATCAAGGGAGGTTGGCTCCAGATACCAGTCGTGTCCTCACGTCAGGCAACACCACAGGGTGCTTTTTTTAAAAAATTGTGGTAAAATAGACATAACATAAAATTTACCAGCTGAACCATTTTTGAGTGTACAGCTCAGCGGCATTAAGCACAGTCACACTGTCATACAACCATCACCACCATCCATCTCCAGAACTTCTTCATCTCCCCAAACTAAAACTCTGCCCATTGAACACTCTCTCCCCTTCCCCCACCCCGGCCCCTGGCACCCGCTGTTCCACTTTCTGTCTCTGTGAATTTGACTCCTCTAGGGACCTCAGATGAGTGGAATCATAGGACATTTGTCCTTTTGTGACTGGTTTATTTCACTGAGCATAATGTCCTCAAGGTTCATCCACGTTGTAGCAAGTGTCAGAATTCCCTCCCTTTTTACGGCTGAATAATATTCCACAGTGTGGATGGACCACATTTTGCTTATCCATTCATCATCAATGGACACTTGGGTTGCTTCTACTTTTTGGTGATCGTGGATCAGGAAGTGGACCACAGGTGTGCTGGGGTCCACAGTGTGCTGTTAGGCTGTTCCCCCAAAGTGAAATTAGGCTCCTGTTATCAGCATCCTCATCCAGACCCCAGGCTCTCTCCCTCACCATCCTGGCTGGTTCTCAGGTCCTATAAGCACGAGCAGGCGCTCCTTCCAGCTTGCCCACAAATGCTCTCTGGACCTTAGTCCCCACTCTGCAGAAGAGGGGTACATCCATCCTGTTGGGGGGTTCAGAGCAACGGTGTACCCAGCACGTGGGGATACTGTTCCTGGCACTGTCACTGCATGATCATCAGGCGGCCTGCACACCGGCCGCGGGCCGCACCAGCGGCCAGCCGGGCCCATAGCACCAAGGAGGCTGTGACCTCATCAAGCATCCTTCTGTATCCCACTGTGGCCACACACACTCCTTGAACAACGGAGACCCCATTCTGCTGGACGGAAGCTCCCAGTAGACGGAGGTAGAGGGCCCTGGAGGATCCCCAAGGAACGGAACTTTGCTCCCTGGGGCTGGGGGGGCAGCTGCGGATTTTGGATTTTGAGAGGCCCTCATTCAAGCTGGGCTTTGGGAGGTTGTCCTGGTGGCAGGACCTGGTGGCTGCGGAGATGGAGGGTACTTCCTTCACTGGAGGGTCCTCAGGTTCCTCTCATGCCCAGCCAGATTTGCTGAGGCTGCAAGACTCTAGGGCACTGTGGAGTCCTGGATCCTTCCAGATGGAAGGAGGAACCCAGAAGGGACTCTGCTTGCTAAAGCTACGGAGGGCAGGAGCTGGCTCAGCACACGGCCAGGCCAAGACCCCCAACACCCACAAACCCACTGTTTCTGCAAACTCAGATCCTTAGGTGGGGTGCCGAGGGGATGGGGCAAGGTGGGGATGGTCTCCTGTCCCCGGACAGCCATGCCTGCTTGCTGCTGGTCACCAGGGTGCAGTGGGTTTGGGGTCACGAGACCGAGGTCACTGCAGGGGGCTCTGCACCGGCCCCGGGAGCTGCCCGCCGAGGGCAAAATGCCCCGGGGATGAAACACGCTCAGCTGGGCTCGCAGAGCGAAGAGGATGTGCGGGGCGATTTCTGTCTCTGCTTTGCCCTCCCTCTCTGTCTGGGCAGCCCTGCAGAGGAGGAACCGGTTAACACTGAGCAAACACCCCCGACAACCGCCACCAAACTATTTATAGACATATTTATCTCTTCAGTTCCTACCGACCGGGCCTGCGGCTGCCATTCACAGGCTGGAGCAAGTCGCTCCTCAAGTAAACAAATGTTTCTCTGAAATAAAAATCTAAAGAGGGAGAAAGCAGACCCCAAGAGCCTTCCCCTTGTCCTGGAAGGCCCGGCTCCCTGGGGGGACTGGGGCCCCGCTCGGCCTTCTCTTGGGGACCACAGGCGGGAGGGGCCAGGGCCTGAGCAGGGTGGGCAGGGGAGGAGAAACGGCCCTGTCTCTCCTCCCCTGCCCAGAGACACCGTCAGCCAGAGATCTGGGAGGGAAGGGCTCTCCTCCTGAGCTTCTGCTCTGCAGCCTCCGTGGCGCTCCCCGGAGCTCTGGCTGCTCAGGATGAGAATGGGGCCTTTGCACTGAGGGTCACCGTGTCCCTTTGCCTCCAGACCTGGAGCTGGGGGGCTAGTGGTGTCTTGCTGCTGCAGGTGTGGGCGAGGGTCCTCCGCTCCCCTTCCTTGTCCCTCAAAGCCAGCCGGCTCCCTGCCCAGCCCTGGCTCCCCACCAAACCAGGGGCGCAGAGTCGCACAGGCTGAGCCCCTTGGTGGCACGATGTCCCCATCTCTGTGCAGCTAGGACTGGGGACTCAGGGCCAGCCAGTGCCCCACGGGGAAGGGCCTCCTTGTGTCTCAGCTCTCGGGGGGCCACAAAGACCCTCCTGCTGCACTGCCGAGGCACCTGCTCCCAGTTCCCCCACGTCCCAGAGCGGCCTCCAGCTTCGGCTCCCACCGGCCCCGTGGCCACACCAGCCCTCTGGCCGCTTGGTGCCCTAATAAAGATGTTTATAGTTTTAACCGTCAAATAAAGTGCTCGACTCCGCCACGTTCATCCCCCTGCTCAGCCACTCTGCAGCTTCATTTAGCAGGCCAGTGGCGAGAAAAAAAAAAAGAAAGAAAGAAAAAAAATTCATTAATTTTTATTAACAGGGAGAGCCATTTGTTCCCTGTGACAATATTTGACTTGTCGAAATGATTTTCACCTCTGCCATGAGGTGGGCTCCCCACATACATCACCCGATTACTCGGAGCGCGGCGGCCGCAGTCATTAGGCAGTGAATTAACGGCAATCCCCACCACTATTAATCACCCTGACAAAGGCGCGAGCTGGCTGCTGACCCGGGAGCGGCCACGGCCCCGCTGCCGGAGGAGAGGCCGCGCGGCTCCGGAGGCGCCAGGGCGGGAGCAGGCGCCCGGTCCTGCCCCCAAGAGCCTGGTGCCGGCCAGAGGGGCCGCCGGGCGGGCGGTGGGCCGTGGGCTCCATGGTTTCCCTGCCAGGTTGTCTGCTTCATTCCTTCACTCTCCCTGTCAAGGTGGCGACCAACCCTGATGTGCCAGCCAGGGAGTTCATACCAATAAGTCACTTGCTCCCTGAGACACACCCAGGAGTGAGGCCCATGACTACGCCCACTATATGGATCAGGAAACTGAGGCACGGAGAAGCCAGGACCTGCCCTGGGTCGTCATCTGGCCAGGGGCGGCGCAGGGCCTCAGATCCAGGGCTGTTTCTGCTCTCGGCTCCAGACCCCCAGGAACGTCTCCCCGACCCCAAGGACCCCAGGAAGCTGCCGTGGGGTCGGCTTCCGCGACATTAACGAGGTGTTTCCTTCGGCTCCCAATGAGCTTCACGAGAGTATCTTCTAACTCGCACCCTCAGAATGGCGGCTCCGCGGGTGGATCGTGGAAACCCGATTTTCACGATGTTCACTTTCTTTTGAGGTCACACACGGTGGCTTTGTTGATAAGGAGGAGCAGAAAATTCCCACACAGCACACGAGCCGGCCCCATTAAATGTGAGGGACAGCTGAGGCTCGGAGAGGACGTGTCCGAGGGCTGGGGCATGTGGTCGCTGCAGGCCCCCCATCAGCTGGACGTCACAGACCCCTCCTAAGAATTTCCATTCTATGAGAACAGCTCAGCTCCTGCGACTCTAGACCCACGGGCAGCAGGCTCGTGCTCCCCTGAAACGGTCCTGTTCCAGGTGCTTGAACCCGAGGGGTCAGCGGCCGGGAGGGGGTGAGCGGAGGGTTTGGGCAGCACCCCGGGCTCCGAGCTGGCTGGAGGACGAGCCTGCTTATGGAGCTTCCTGAGCCAGGGCTTCCCCCCTCTGAGGGCGCCCCGTGGCCCACCTGCCGGAGTCCTTGTGGGACGAGTGATGTGGCGTCTGCAGAGCACTTGCCAGGGGGCCGGACAGGTGGCCCCACTCCCTGCTCACTCCCTGACACCATTTTAACCATTTTTTTGAGCATTAATCCAATTAATCATCGCTACATTTTAAACCAATTTCTTCCCATTAACCCGGTCATCAGATCTGTATTTCAGTCTGGTCGAAACGAGGAGTTTGAAAGCGCAGGGGCGGGGGCCGGGGCGCAGGGGAGGGAATAACTCCCGACCCATTTGTCTTCTTTCTCTGGACTTCTCATTTTTTATGCCTCAGCAAATTTCCTAATTTTCCTCATTAGCGACTAATTTACAAGTCCCCACAATCTTTCCACCTGTTCCTGTCATCGTGGTTGTTGCGAGACTGGAAAGAGACACTTGTCACTGGTGTGATGCTGGCGCCTCGTTTCCCAGCAAGCGAGCGGGGTGGGGGGTGGGCAGGGGCGGTTCCCAGAGGTGCAAAGGGGTGGTGGGAGGTGGCGCCATCCGTGCCTCCGTCAGGGCTCGCGACGTGCCACCCCTCAGCATCAATGCCACCCCTTTGGTGACAGTCACCTGACTGGTGTCCTTCTGCCTCCAGCCCCTGCCCCACACTGCTCCTAAACCTGCTCACCCACACAGGCCCCGGCCTGAATCCGCATCCGGGCCTGGACTCCGGGAGCACCGGGAGGCTTCAGTTCAGCCGATCGCCAACTGGCAGGCTAGCTCTGGATGGGGTGGTTTTCAGAGACTCCTCTCACATGAAGGGTGGCTGGGGGTCCCTCACGCAGGCTGGAGGCCCTGGGGACAGAGGCCTTCACCCTGGGCTGTCAGTGAGAGCTTTCTCCCCCTCGTTATTTTCCTCTTGATAACATCCTCAGAACAGCATTTTCTCAAGCTCACTGCTGGTGGTAGTAGCAGTGCAGTGTAGACCAGCGCTGACTGAGCTCTCACTACGTCCCATCTGCTCACGGCGAAACCCCAGGAGTCCTTCCAAGCGGGAGGAGGAGAGAGGCTGGTGGAGCAGTGCTTTAGAGGAGGGTGTTCAACCTTCTTCTTCTGTGTGCGGCTGTGTGTACCCAGGCTGGTGCCTTGTGGTCTCTGGGCTTTGTGGCAGCATCTATACAGCAGGGTAACAACGGCATCTGCTTTGCAGGGCTGCCAAGAGGATGAAATGAGCTAACGTGGGCGAGGGTTTCTAAGCACACGAGGCACATAGCACCCAAAACAGTTGGCCTAGTGATTGTGCCACTTCACAGACGAGACCTGAGGTCACTCAGAGAGGCCAAGAACCCGGCTGGGCGTACCTCTCGCTTCTGCCCACCTCCCGCTGGGCCCTGCCTTTCTTTCCCAACCTTCTGAATGTGTTGGGGGAGAGTGCTGGGTTCAACCCCGGGGCACAGGAGTTTCCGGCCAGTGCCCAGCCAGGAGTAGGGCCACCAGTTCCTGGCCAGGCACAGGGGCTTCCACAACACGAGCACCTTCTCTTTTAAGGACAAGGCCACAGGCTACCCATGAAATGCCCTAGGGGCGCGTCCCCAAGAAGGCTCCATTTAGCAGGAGCCCAAACCAAGTTGGCTTACAGAGGCAGCTGGGCACCTGGCAGCACATTTGAGCCAGGCCACTGTGGGTCTGGGGGAACTCATTCTCCTTTTTAGAATTATCTGAAGGCCCCCTCAGAAAACTTGAGTGTGTCCTCCACGGTCAGAGCCCGGCCCCCGCACCTGGCGTGGACCCTGGGGCCCCTGCAGGGTGAGCACTGTCCGCCGGGAAAGCCACAGCCTGGCCTCTCAGCAGAGTTCTTCGGGAGCTGTTTCTCGTTACTCGCTTGCATCAATTTGATTTTCTCTGCTAAGTGGAGGCTGTGGAAAAGCTGGGTTTGGAAATCCATGATTTCCTGGCAGTTAATGAATTTCAGCCAAACGGAAAGCAAGGTGAGGTTGCAGTGTAGCACTCAGATCCAGACACAGGAAGGACCAGGGGCTAAGAGGGGGCTCCATCCGCCATTCCAGCCCCCCTCGCAGGCCCACGGAAGCCCCTTTCCAAGGCACTTCTCAACTTGCATTTTGCTGAGCTTTCAACAACACACATGGTGCAGCCACTGGGAAAGGAGGACAGGTCCATATTCCTGAGCCCAGGTGAGCCCATCCCCGAGTCCAGGTGAGCCCCCATCCCCGAGCCCAGGTGAGCCCATCCCCGAGTCCAGGTGAGCCCCATCCCCGAGCCCAGGTGAGCCCATCCCCAAGTCCAGGTGAACCCCATCCCCGAGTCCAGGTGAGCCCCCAACCCCAAGTCCAGGTGAGCTCCAAACCCTGAGTCCAGGTGAGCCCCCATCCCCGTGTTCAGGTGATCCTCATCCCCGGGTCCAGATGAACCCCCATCCCCGAGTCCAGGTGAGCCCCATCCCTGAGTCCAGGTGAGCCGCCATCCCCGAGTCCAGGTAAGCCCCATCCCTGAGTCCCATCCCTGAGTCCAGGTGTGACTCATCCGTAAGCCCAGGTGAGCCCGTATCTCTGAGCCCAGGTGGGCACTCACTCAATGAGATCTCCCGCCTATAAGACGAGTTCCCTCTGGGAAGGGCTGAGGAAAGTGGGGGCCCTGGAGCTTCTGTCATTGACCCAACAGGACTCGAGCCACATCTGAGCATCCTGCTCGGCCACCTGGCACAGAGTCACAAACTCTTCCTCCTGGTGTCACAGATACAAGGGCCAATTGAACAACCAAGGACGACTGAACCCAGGGGCAGTCGAGGCTTCTGGAGAGACCCCACTCTGCACAGTTCAGGACAGACACATGCATGTGCCCCAAAACACGGGGTGGGGGGACAGGGGCTCGTAGCAGGGCCCATTAGGCTTCCCGAGATGGCAGATGTCCAGGCGTCAGTCTGTGCCCCACCCCACCCAACAGCTGGGCGGCCCGTTGGAGGGCGAAGGTACCCCCAGGCTTTGCAGGTAGAGCCCATGGCCCGTTTCCCAGGGCCTCCCAACACTGTCCTCCTCTGGAATTGCTTCCCGAGCTGGTGTCTCATCCTGTCAACACAGCAAGGCCCGCGCTGAGCGCCACCGAAACACAGCCACAACCTCATTTCTCTGGTGGGTCACCTCGCTCACCCATGCCCCTTTCAGGCCCCCCGGCTGCCACCAGCACTTAGCGAGCAATTCCTCACGCTTCAAACCATCCTTTCCAGACACACCGAGCCGGCTACACAGCAGAAAAGTTTTCTGTCTGATCAGCAGATTGCTTAGGGGATTACCAGTTGGCCGAAGGGAGACAGGGAGCAGGTTTCTAATTTTAAGAAGGAAGCGTTTCTCCCTCAGCACAGCGGCCATGGCTTCAATTTGACGCCCTAACCTGCGAGCCCCAACGGCTGCGTGGGAGACAATCATTACCTGATTTTTGCTGTGCAAAGCTGTTGGCCTGACCTTGCCGGCTGACATTGGTCATGTTCCTAAAAATTAGAAACAAGGAAGCAAAATCCGTCTGTTTAAAGAAGGCTGTCTTCTCAAATTGGCTGTCACACTGTCCGCCAACCCCAGGACAACCTAAAATTATTCTAAATCACGTTTCAAACCTCAGAAAACCACAAAAACAGAATGGTCTCCCGTGTTTATCACACATTATACTTAAGCTTTTGGCCGGCTGTCTGAGGGGCACAGAATTCACGGGACGGAGGCCTCTGGGGTCTGCAGAAGGCACAGGTTTTGGGGTACAGCAGGCGAGTGCCACAACCACAGCGATTTGCACCCACAGTTGTTTCAGAGGGGATTGCGAGGCGGCTGCACAGAGGGCGGGGAGAGCGTCCAGGCCCCCACGGGCCCCCAGGCGGCAGGAGCCAAGCACTGGGAGGGAGCCCTGCCCCAGAGGCCCCCGGGAGAAACAGTCCCGTGTGGGATGAAGTCAGGCAACGTCCATTGTTGTTGAATTGTGTCCCCCCAACTACATATGCTGAAGTCCTAACCCCCCAGCATCTCAGAGTGTGGCTTCATCTGTAAACAGAGTCATTGCAGATGCAATTGGGCAAGTTGAGGTGAGGTCAGAGGGTGGGCCCTAACCGCATATGACTGGCGTCCTTATGAAAGGGGGAAATTTGGACACAGACACGTACACGGGGGAACACCCTGTGAAGACGAAGCAGAGATCAAGTGAGGCATCTATAAGTCGAGGATGCCAGCAGACCACCAGGAGCTGCGGGAGGCCTGGAACTGGCTCTCCCTCCCAGCTCAGAGGGAGCCGGCCCTGCCCACACCTGGACCTCGGGCCTCCGGACGGGGAGAGGATGGACTCCTGTTGTTTAAGCCCCGGCTGCGGTGCACGTTGTGGTGGCCCCAGGACACTGATGCATCTGTTAATTTGACAGATTATGCTGTATAACTCTTGATTGAGCACTACTGTGTGCGAGACCGCCAAAGGGGCTCATCCAGGCCATTGGGTTGGACACACAGTTTGGACACGGTTGTGCTGAGTGACTGGCCAGCAGGGGCTAAGCAGAGCTAATATTTCTCAAAAACATCTGCTGAGGACGTGCCGGGGGCTTCCACATGTGCCCCCACTCCTAAAGCATTCTAGAAGCTGTGTTTACAGGTCCCGAGGCCCTGCTGCCACTCCTGGAACGTGCCGTACTGACCCTTCACCCTTAACCTCCTGCTGCCTGGGTGTCCGAGCCTGTAAAACGGGACCCCTTAGCCCCAGCTCGTAGGGTGACTCTGAAGGTTAAAGGACAGCGGATGCAGCTCAGCCCTGCCGTGTTGTTGGGCTACTTCCCGAGGCGTGGTCGGCCCCACACTCCCGTGGCGGCTCATTCTCTCCGGTCGGCGTGCGTCTTCCTGTTTGCCGGCTCACTGCTGTCAATCCCAAATTCTTCTCTTCCCAGGGGCAGGGTCATTTCTGTCTGAACAGCCCTCTCACAAAACCAGGGTAAACGGGCGATTAACAAATGCGTAGAGACAACGACCCCGGCAAGCGCCAGGCTGCTCTAAAGGGGCGCCTGGTCCCGCGGTCTCGGAGGAGCTCAGATAATCTGCGCTTCCCCAGGATAAGCTGTTCCCTCTTAAAAACATGAGCCAGCAAATCCACAAAGACGGAGAACAGAACAGAGGTCGCCAGGGGCTGGAGGAGGGGGTCGGGGATTTATCGTCTAATGGGGACAGAGTTTCTGTTGGAGACGATGAAAAAGTGTTGGGAATAGACGCCGGTGATGGTTACTGAGCATTCGAATATATGAAATGCCATTTAACTGCACACTTATGAATGGTTAAATGACAAATACCATCTGATATCCATTTACGACAATTGAAAATAACAAACAGGCCAGTCCTCGGGGAGAAGCTTCTTCAAAGCACCGCCCCCTCCCGCGGTGGGGGCGCCCGTCTCCTGCAGAAGAAATCCTGCTTCTTTCCCAGGTCAGACACCTGTTCCCCTTCTCCAGACCTGGCGACACGCGTTTGTGGCGACGAATCTAGCACAACGTGCCTCTGCACGAGACCGGAAGGAGTCGGCCGCACGTGAGCGCGGGGTCTGGGGGGCGGACAGGGGGCTCCCTGCCACGGGCAGCTTTTCTGGAGCCTGTGCGGAGGAGGCAGCTGCTCTAACAGCCTCAGAATAAATCTGCTCTGCCCGGGAAGCTCGGCGACAAAGTGCTTCCCCAGCGAGGGGACCGGGCCATGTCACAAGGAACACAAAGGGCACGGCCCAGGCAGTGACTTTAAACTTAACTTTTCCAATTTCTTTTGTCAAACGTCTTCAGGGGGCTGGGAGATGTGCTCACATGGCATCCGTAAAAACCCGCAGTGAGAGGGAGACACACGAGCTCGTGATGAGAGCAGGGATCACCCAGCACGCCCCTCGTCTCTGGACGGACTAGCTCGTATTTTTTAGATGCCGAGGAAAACCTCCACACAGATGTCTGATATTTCAAGACAAAAGCAATCCTGACCATCCCTCCTTGCCGGGCTGGCTGGGGTTGGGAGCCGTCGCTCCTGACCGGCCTCTCTGGCAGCCGGGCGGGCAGGGGACACTTCACTGTGGAGCCGGTTTGCTGGCAGGAAGCCCTGCCTCGTCCAGCGGGCAGCCAGCATGATAATGAGACAGTTTCTATGGAAATGAGCTTATAACTATTCATTTTCTCCCCGTTCCCGACCCATCCACAAAGAGGGTTTCCAAAATGACCCCCATTCTCCTACCCCCAACATGTCCTCACGCCATCGTCCGACCCGCTAATCAGCCGGAGGAGAGAGGAGAGAGGAAATGCCGCCCTTTGAGGCAATGTGGGAAAGCACCTCGATTTGTACTTGGTGTGGCTGTGACCAGCAAACAAAGAGCCCTGGGCTGCTCCAGGGCCAAGTTCCCCACCAACTTCCCCGGAGCACTTTCCAGCGTGGTTCTCTGTGTGTTTTCTGGGGAGCTCTGAAGTCCTCCTCTGCCATCTTTTGAGAAACTTTGAAAACAATCCTGTTCTTAGGGAACGTTCCTGGCAGGCGTCGCTCTCTCTCGCCTCCCTCACCTGTCAGTGGGTCCCCACGAATCCCTGTCTTTCTTGGGACAGAAGAGGCCAGGGTAGGGGGGGCGTCTGGGTACCATGAAGTCCGCACCCTCACCCCTCCAGGCTGTCGGTGACGGGGAAGAAGATTCTTCGCGTCAAGAGGGGCTACCAGTTTCACTGCATTTTCTCTCCCTTTTAGGGTCTCAGAAAATAGAAGGACAACATCATCACGGGAATAGGAGAAAATAGAAGGAAAGCCACAGACCCACAGGGAGTTTTGCCTGAGACACAGCACAGGGACTCAAACCCGGCTGGGCCTCTTCCTAGCTGTGTGGCCTGGGGCAGGCGCTTGACCTCTCTGAGCCTATCCCATCTGGAAGTGCAGCTGGGAGAACCAAAACTGGGCAATTCCTGCCGAGCTCTCAGCTTGGCGCCTTTGGTCAGCGGTAACCATCACTGTCTTGTTATCGCCGGAAGGGGAGAGCATGGCTCCAAGATCCTGAGCGAGAGGGACATCCTGATCCAGGCGACGTTCGGAGGCCTCCCCTCACCTCGGCACAGGAAAGGTGGACTCGTCTGCTCCCTGGGCCGTAGCTGTTCTCTGTCTCCTTCCCTCAAGCTGCTCTTGCCCAGGCTGGGGGCTGGGGGAGATGCTCCTCCAGGGTCCTCATCCCTCCACGTCCTCTGCAATGCCAAGCAGCAGCTGTGCACACAGCAGGCGCTCCATGAATGCTTCAAGTTCATCAGTGAGGGAGGCAGAGGCACGTGACGGGGCATCTCAGGCCGACCCCTGAGATTGGCTGCGCAAGGGGGCCCGGAATCTGGGTGCAGGGTGTGGAGTCCAGTGCCAGCCACTCACCCTGCCCGGTCACTCGCTGCCTTATCAGCCGTCCAGACAACCCAGGGGCGGGACCCATGGTCTCACCAGGGTTTCCAGGGGCCGACCCCTGAGGGCCTCTCAGCCTTGTGTGCTGTCCGGGAGCCTGGGCGGCAAGAGCTCGGAAACGCCAGCCGCCCTGGGCGAGCAGCATGCAGGCCGGCGCGGGAGGGCTCCAGGCCAGGGCAGCGGCTGAGCCGGTAAAGCTGCAGGAGCCCCAGTCGGTCCGAAATTGCAGATAAACGACGGGCAGATCAGTGTGAGTAGGTCCTGAACCTTGTCTGGACCCTCAGGCCGGCTGGCCCGGGCCACGCCTGGGGGCCGCCTCCAGAGACACCGGGGTGCCCCCTGCATCCGGCTCCTGCAGCCCAGGGCCAACTTTCTGAACTTTAAAAAAAAAATATTTAACAAACCCTAAGGTGAGACTCCTGTTCCCCACAGAAGCTGGTCACACTTGTTCCGACGGGATTGTAACAGTGTAGCTCCCTCCAGGCCTCAGAACTGGAGCAGCTTTCTCAGCTTTGAAAGAAAATATCAATTTTAAAATTCAAGTGACTCAGCAAAAAGCCAGAAACATCAGTGGTGTAGGCGTAGGTTAAAAAAAATGTTTTCTAAAAAATTTAAATGCCTCTCATTTAAATAATCATGGTGCATTTTCAACAGAAGACAAGTTTTAAAATTCCAACTGGGTCTGGTTCCCTTTTCTGGAAGGTAACCCCCTGGAGGACAAGACCCCCGTTTCACTTGTTTCCTTTTTTTCGTCTTTGCTGCTATCGCGGTGCCTGCTAGGACGTCACCAGGTTGGCTGACGGAGAACAAGAGTCAACAAATGAGAGGCCGTCACTCTCCCAGGGGACAGGCACCTGGCGGGGCTGCTGCCCACGCAGACGGGCAAGTTCAGACGTTGAAGGCTGGGGGGAATTACGACCTCCTACCAGGCGTTAAGTATACGAGATAATTTACATATGTGGGTTGGTGGGTGTGTGTCTGTATACAAATTTATATAGACACAAATTACTTAAATTATATATATTATATATTATTTAATTTATATGTATTATATATAATTACTCGTATAATTATATCATTTATGTTATATATTTACATATAATAATATATATTATATATATTTTATACACACATATATTTTATATATATGTATATATACACATAAAAGACAAACACACAAGACTGAAAGAAATACACCAAATGGTATCTCTACCATTTGTGAGATTTGTGGGATGTGAGATCTTAATTTAAAAAACATGTTCCCGTATTTTCCACAATGAGCATTCAATATTTTTATAATTTCATAATTTTTACAATATACGTCATAATTTATGTTAAAAGTTTAGCTGGGAAGAGGAGTTCTGGATGCTGAAGTGATGGGCCCACCACAGGAGGGGGTTGGGCAGGAGGGGGTGCTGGCCCCACGGTGACCCTGGGAGTGTCCCGCACCACCACCGACCCTGAGACTGCTCACCAAGGTGTCGTGTCTCGGGCCATCTCGGCTCAGCGCCAACGGGAGCCATCCACACACAGTCTCCCGTGAACAGCTGCCGACAGGCGCCCATCCCAGCTAGTCAAATCCGGGGACTTTTGGGAAGTCTGTTCAGGCCATGCCATTCCGTCCAGGGAGCAGGCCTAGGACCCCAAAGTTCTCTATAACCCATGAGCCCTGATCACTTGCTCGTCATCTGCCGTCCCTTTTCTGCCCAGAGGACTTTGTCCCACCAGAGAGGGGATCTAGCTGAGTCTTCTGTCAAGGAGAATCAGACCGTCCCTACCCTGCTGTATTTCGGGTGGGGTCACAGGAGGGAGTGGAGCCTGGGGGTGGGGCTGCCAGACGAAGTACATAAACAATAAATAAAATACAACAAATACAGTAAAATGCATGCTGTACGCGGTAGGTACTCCCACCGAAAGATTATGTGCTGTTTATCTGGAATTCAAACATAGCTGGGCATCCAGGATTCTCCATCTGCCAAATCCCGCCGCCCTCCTGGGCTCTGACCGCTTGCTGGGGCTCAGCCAGTGCCACTGGCCTCCCTTTCGCACTTCCGGCTCTGAAAGCAGGCTGGCCAGGTAGGTGCCGAAGCGCCTGTCTGGGACCTCAGCCTGGAGGCTGGACGGCCACAGCCAGCTCTGGGTGGCCATTTGCCCTTGGGCCTCTTGGCTGCCCCTCCTCCTGACCTGCAGCCCCGGCATTGCCCGGAGGCCTGCTGACTTACAGCACAGCACCGCACTCGAGCTCCACAGCGTCGGGGCCCCAGCCCCATCAGCTCCCTCTGGACACTCTGGGGACCACTGGTCCCCACGAGGGAGCTGGAGGCTGCCCAGAGCTGACCCCTACCCTTGGTTCCCAGAGACCCCAGGGTGGTGCAGAGGATCCTGTAGAAGCCACTTTCGGGCTGCGGTCTCCACCTCGCACTAAAGCCGTGCCTGACGTCCAGGAGCAGGTCTGGGCTCTGATTTGAGGCTCTTACCCACCTGCCCCACCTTGGGCTTGGAGGAGCCCGAGTGGTGGACCGTGCAGAGAGCGAGACCAAGGCTCCTCTGAACGGGTCCAGCCCCACCTGCAGCAGAGAAAAATCTCCCCAGGCAGGTCTGTCTCTCCCCTTCCCAGTTCCCATCGGTTCAAACCCATCCAGAGAGAAAGCCTCCGTGTGCACAGCTCGCGCCCTCGCCCGGGGGACTGAGACACCGCCAACGAACCAAATCCCTCCAAACCAGAAGACACCCCAGGCCGCTTTTGGGGGATATTGATCTGAGTTTGGGCCAATTCTTTCTAATAACGGTCACTGACCTAAACAAACTCCCCCACAAAAATAGAAGCAACAGCTACTTGTTTTTCTGCAGAGAGGGATTTGAGACGATTTGCTGCAGAAATCACCTCTGATTATTTCCTCCCAAGAACAATTTTCCCCAAAGCCACCGAAAATCAACTTGATCACCATTAACATTCCAATCGGCCCCACTCAAGCGCATCGCGACTGTCCCGAGGCCCGGCCGGCAGCCCTGCGGCCAGCCCAGGCCGGGCCCCATCTGTTGCTGGGGCAGCCAGAGCCCCTCGTTCTATCACGGCCCAAGTAGGTTATCGGAATAATGGGAGAGGAAGTCAACGAGATATATTAGCGCTGAGGGACATTTGTCATCCGCTCTGTCTTTCCTTCTCCGGGAATATCGGTGATGAATTTGCAAATGGTCCTGGATTATGACAGAGCGTTTTCTCTCTTCCTTATTTATCCCTGCTCTGGGCACCTCGATTAGAGGCCACAGTGACAAATGCATGAATAAAAGGCAGAGACAATATTTTAGCTCCGTGTTGTAAATCTCCTCCTACGCATTATTAATTTAAGGAAGTCCATTACACCAAACAGCTCTGAAGAGGGCAAGCCTCAGGGAGGAGCAGCTTGGACACCTGAGGGTCAGAGAGAGGAAGAACCCAGCTCCCCATCCCTGAGCTGAGGTCGGGCTGCCTCTCACCAGGTCCCAAAGCCCTTCAACCACCGAGGTTTTATTTAAATAAAAGACGAAACATTTGCTGCCCCAAATGAAAGCACATTTTGCAAAGTGGGAAACGGCGCAGTTTGAAATGATCTCATTTTTCAGGAGCCGCGATGGCGAGGCCCAGGGCGGGCTGGGAGCAGGCTGGGAGCCGCCAGAGAGGGCGGAGGAAACCGGCTCCTATGGGAGGAAGGAAGGGGGAAAACAGATGGACGGTGCTCAGCGCGGGAACAAGTGCGACTCCAACAATGGAGCGGGCCCCCTTTCTTCTCCTCGAGAGAACACCGCTGAGAAAATCTGGGGACGCCGAAGCTGCCACAACGTAGATAGCCGGCAGTAGCCGCCAGCCCAAGCCAGGGTCCTTTGGAGCCGGAGCTAATCGGGAGCAGCCAGCACGGCGGCCACGGCCAAGCCCTGCAGCCTGGGCCTTCTCTCCCCCGTGCTATGTTCTTTTAAAACCCTCCAAGAAGGGAGCTGCAGCCCCACCTGCCTTGGCTGCCTGTTCAGCTGCCGCCCGGGGACCTAGGAGCCAGCTCTGGACCTCCAGAGGTCTCTTCCAGGGACCATCCGTGGGAAATTCACAGGGACCGCAGCAGCCCTGTGATTTGGGGGCCCCTGGAGTTGAGCCAGGAGGCCGGGGGTCAGGAAGCCGCCAGCCTTACTCACTGCCGATTTCTGCTCCAGACCCCATGTTGCCAGACCTGCGTGGAGCCCGCCCCCTCACCGGGGGCTCCAGGGTGGGCAAGGGGCAGAGTCTCCTTCTACGAAGGGTGAGGGAGTCGAACCACGTGGAACCTCCATTCACCCACACCAATTTAGGGCCACGGTGGTGGATGGCCACGGCGGATCCTAATGACTCATCACAGGCAAGGCCCTGGCAGGTCCCCGAGGCCGAGGCGATAGCACACGCAGGAGAGCAGCGCTGGCCCAGTGGGACACAGCGACTCTAAAATCAGAACCTCACAGACAAAGAGCTCACGGACCGGGGGTGGGACCAGGAGGGGGCAAGGAATCCCGAGGCGGATTTCACTTTATTTTTTTGTTCGTCAGCCTAATTGCTTCAGAAGCTGTGGCTTTCTTTAAAGAGGAGCCCTTGAAGCCCGGCTCCCAGGCAGCACGTGAACCCAGGCTCCCGAGGATGGATCTCCGTGCAGAGCCGCACGTCCTAACCTGAGTTTTGCAGGATGAGTGCTGCAGGTGATTAACATAATTGGCGGTTGTAGAGACGGTGTGTTTCCTATGTGAGTTTTCCATATGACCGTGTGCTCCGCGCGCCTCAATGGTGCGAGCTTAATATTCAGCTGGTGTTTACTGAGCATATGACTGTTAATCAGCGTAAATTAAATGTGTACTTGAAACCCCCACTTAAAGCCCTCCTAATTATTTTTTGATCCAAACAGGACTGCCATTTCCGGAAGGGTGAATTGGGGCTCTCCGGGACCAAATGTTAGCGGGAGAAACTGTTGCCAGCGTTGAGGATTGGCCTCCAAAAAGACACGTGGCAGTCTTTCTCGTGCCGTTTTTCCTGCAGCAAACGACGGCTGTTTCCACTCAAGACCCGCTCTGTCCAGCCTGGTGGCTGCTGCAGTGCAAGCAAACCCATGGTCAAGGGCACAGCTTTTCATCCAGGAGGGCCAACTGCCCTCTGGGTGGGTGACGGCTGTGCATTCCATTCAACTAAACTCGGGCCATGTTCCCAGCACAGACAGTGTAGCCCTGACACATGCACACGCATGCACACATGTGCACACACAACCTAGGACCCCAGGGATCACTGTGGGTCCACCCAGGTTCCCACCCTGTTTCCGACCCCACTCCCAGCCCACGTTCCTTACCCACTTCCAGACCCCTCCTGCCCCAGCCCCCCGACAGTCTCTGTCCCACTCTGTGCTCCCCTCTCCAGCCAACTTGCCTGGGAACAGGGAGACGCACTGGTGAGGAGAGCTGGGATCTGGAGAGGTGGAGAGGGAAGGTGGGCATGGCAGACCCAGCAGCGAAGGCCCAGCGATGGGGGTTACCCCTGCTCCCACTCAGACAGGAGGCGCACTGCCCGCGAGCCAGCTCTGCTGGGCCAGCATCGGCCTCGGGCCGTCTGGTTAACTCCTCTGGCTGTACTTCCTGGATGCCTTATGGCTAAGGGCTCTCTAGAAACACCGATGTCAGGTGTCTCCTGGGGCCACTTCCCAGGGCCCTGGACTCAGCGGGAGAGAGAGGGGCCTCAGCAGGAAAGCGGCTCAGAGGAAGACAAGCTTGAGCCTCTGGGCAAGGCCTGTCCCACCTGAGGGCAAGGACATCCCGGGACACTGCCCTTCCTCAGGACGGTGGCCTCAGCATCTCTGAAGCCAAGGGCCTGTGCTCTGGCTGAGTCCTGTCTTCCTGGCGGTGACTTTGCAGCCCTCTGCAGGGTGCCTGATCGAGCAACGGGTCAGGAGGCAGGCGGAAAGCAACACAGCACCGTCCTAGAGGCCAGTGGTCCTTGCTCTTAGAGCCTCGTGGGGAAGTGCGGCTTGCTAGAGAAGTGTGCTCAGTGTCTTGGAGGCAGCACAGTGGATGAAGGCCCACTCTACAAAGAGAGGTCAAGGCATGAATCCCAGATGCTCCATAACTCCTCTGAGCCTGTTTCTCTATGGGAGGCGGGGATCTAACAGCACTCGTTCAGAAGATTAACAAGCCAGAGCACAGACAGTGCCTGGCAAGTTAAGGCATCTCAGTGGATGGATGGATGGATGGATGGATGGATGGATGGATGGATGATGAGTGGATGGATAAAGAAAAGGATGGATAGATGGATGGATGGATGGATGATGAGTGCATGGATAAACAAGAAGATGGATGGATGGATGGATGGATGGATGGACGATGAGTGGACGGATAAACAAAAGGATGGATGGATGGGTGGACAGATGAACGAACGAATGAATGGACAAATAAACAGTTGGATGAATAAATAAATGGATAAACACCACCTTGCAGTTCAGGGGCCTTGTTTGCCTAAATTCCAAAGGGGTCTGAAGTGGCCTTGCCCCCCTGATTCTGATTCAGGGATCCTCAGAGACCCCTCCCCCTCCCCACCCACACCAGCGTAGGAACACCTATTGCTAGAGGCCCTCGAGGCCAGAGAGGGGACTCCAACACTGAGTCTGCGCTCAGCTCGGCCCTGCTTTGGTTTTCTGGTCGGGCCTCAGTGAGGACGAGGCCATCGTTGCAGTAACATGCCACGGGAATGGGTGACCAGCAGAGCTTTTGAGAGACGCTGAGGAGAGAGGGGACTCCCACCCACCACAACCCTCTTTTGCTCCAAGACTGGGGTGCCCCGGCCCCACGGCTTGTTCCCTTTTCTAACGTTTAAAACTCGCAGGCTGCTGTGTGGGGCTCTGCAGAGACGGAGAGCGGGCTCTGAGGCCTGACCCTGAGCCCACAGTGGCTCTCCGTGATGCCGAGATGAAGCCGGGTGCACTGCATGGGCGAATCCCACCGGGCCACACAGACGGGCGTCCCCGTCAGTCTTCTCCAGGAATGGACAACACCAGAGACTTTGGGGAAACCGAGCTCTCGTCTAACGTGTTCACAGCAGCAGTGTGCGCCGCGGTCTGTCCCGAGGACGGCTGCAGAGGTGGATGGCACTGTCTACACCAGCCTCCACCGGGATCCTGGTTGCACTGCCCACACGAGCCTCCACCTGGATCCTGGCTGGGATGCAGTGTAGACCCACTGCTTTGAAACAGATCTTCTCACTGTTTGCTGGACTCATCCGCGTGCAGAGGGAAATCCAACCGGGACACTGCCTTTGGGGACCTCTTGTAGCAAAGGAGGAAGACACTCACGTGAACTGCCCCGAGTGGGCCAGGCTGGGCCAGGCAGTGCAAGGAGGGCACCCGGAGCAGCCTTCCTCTGTGCCCCGCCTTGGTGGAGGCAGGGGGTCCACCCCTAGATGGAGTCGGTGTAGGATGCTCCTTAATTGCTTACCCCGAGTAGAACCCTCTGTAAGGCCCCTTCTGCACGGACTCTTGGGAGGTTTAGACCCTGGCTGCCATCTCTCCAGACCAGAAAGGGAGACAGGGGTGCCCCAGGGACCTAGGCCCTATGCCCAGTGAGAGGACACACACACTGGGGCCTCGTTTGCTGCATCCAGAGACAAAGGCAGCTGGACCACTGGATGGCGGCACAGGGGAATGAAGCTGGGGTGATGTCGCTGTGAAGAGGAGGTCAAGGGTCGACTTGGAGGAGCCACAGCTCCCCACCGAGGGCACCTGAGGCCAGGCCCACGTTCAGGACTTCTGTGTTCCTGAGGGTTAGGTGGGAGGGTTGAGAGCAACGTGTGGCTTCAGTTAAAACAGCATGACTGTGAGTTGGCTTCCCTGAGAAGTTTTTTACTCCCCCATTTGGTTCAAGTTCAGGTCCAGAGGGGGTGGCCAGATTCCGTGGGGGAGGCGGGCAGGGGTGCAGGCTCCAGAGAGAGGACGTGCTCGCAGCAGGCAGCCGGTGTGTGTTTGTAAGGCCTGGGGCAGACACGTCTCTTCTTCAGCAGCTTGGTGCTGCGTGTCCAGACGGTGGCCTTCCTTTCACAGACGTGGACACAAGTTCTGGGAGGTGTCATAGCCGCCAAAGCCCTCCCCGTAACTAATGGCGTCCAGGCTCACAGACCCCTCGAGGCCCCCAGGTTGGATTCTCAAAGATTCGGAAGGGATGTCTGTTCCCCTCCTGGTCGTTTGAGTGTGTTGTCTCCTTTTAGGAGCTGCCTATCTCTTGGGGTATCCGTGCAGGGGGATCCCCAACACTGAGTGTCGACAGTGGACACACCCTGGTTACCGCGGGGCACTTGTCAGGTCTGTCGTCCATCGGCGGCAGAGCCTCGAGAACCCCTGTGCTCCTGCCTTCCTGGAGGGCTGAGTGTCAACACCAAAGGTGGCTGCCGGCCTGTCTCCCAGGGGAGTCCGTCCCTGGCCCAGCGGGCACTGGAATCGGCTTCTAGGGTGACTGCAGGCCCGGGGGCATCTCAGAGAACATGCTTCCCTGTCCTAGAGCCGGACAGTCAGCCTTGCTGCCCAAGGCCAGACCCTCCCTCCTGAGTGATTAAGTTGGACAAAAAAGTTAATTAATATGAACTTGTCGGTTCTCTCTTTCTGGTTAAATAAAATCCAGCAAGACTTTGGCATTAAATGGAGTTCTGTGCTACTGGGCCGGTTGCTAAGGCCCTACAAATGCCAGCCTGGTCTTCAAGGCTGTCAGAGCAAACCCTGGACAGCATGGGACTCCCAAAGGCTGGGAGCATCCGGGCTCCCTGCAGAGGAGCCGTGCCATTGGCTGGGGACAACACCCTGTGTTCCCACCTCCCCACTGTCCCTGTAACGTGGGAGCCACAGACACAGACGGCCGACCACAGGTGACACCAGAGCAGCCAGAACTGAGAACCATGAGCCAGACCGGGGAACCTCAGGTGGACAGGACCTTGGAGGCTGCTGCAGCTGATGCCCCAGTGGCCTGAAGGGGACACGGTGTAGAGGGCTAAACGGACTTTCCAGATGCCAGCAGAGCTCCGATGAAAGTCCTTTCCTACAGGCCCCTAAGCAACCATTTCTTCCACAAGGGTGGGCTGCAGTTTTGGGGGATTAAGACCCCTCCACTGATCAGAAAGCAATAATGCGTGCCCTGGCCATCTAGAAGGACTTCGGGCAGGTGGTGACTAAAGGGAATGGACTTGAAGATGTGGAAGATGCTGTGGGCCTGCGTCTTAGGGAAGCAGTGACCGAGGGGCCATGGCTCCCCCAGCAGCTGGTGTCCAGCCCAAGACCCTCTGTGTGCCAGGGCAGGACAGTCCAGCTGGATGGACCAGCGTCGGATGCTGAGGAGTGAGGGGCTGGCCCTGGGAGGGGATGGCAGCCCCCTCCTGGCTCTGCCCACTTGGCGGTGGAGTTGGACAAGATGGAACCAAGGTGTTTCCCGCTCTGAGGTGACTCCTCTCTGGATGCCCCAATACATGGGGCAGGGTTGAGGGGTGAAGACTGCGGGACTGACACGAACCGGGGCCACTGAGATCCCAGGCCCAGCCCCCGGGTACACTCCCAGCACCGTTCTTCTTGCGGGGGGCGAGAGCCCACGGGGATCACTCAGGTGTTCAGATGGAACGGACCAACTTCTCACGGTGGCCCAGCCCCGCCTCATGTCAGCTTCTCATCTTTGTGGGACCAAATCCAGAAGAATGGGGTGGAGACCCCCTGCTACCCTTGATCCTTTCTCGGGGGTCACCTTTCCCTGCTGCAGAACCCAGCATCTTTCAGGGACACGAGCCCCCCTGCTTGGCCACAGAAGAGAGAGAAAAAGCCCTGGGGGCCTGCTCTGATTTTCCTCTTGCACCAAACCCAAATGGAAGGTTCTTAAAGGCCACTTGGTGCTCCAATCCCACTGGAAACAGGACTCTGGGAAGCCGGGACGGTGTTTCAGGACGAAGGAATCTAAGTGAGCCGGTAGCCGTGCTCTGTCAGTGGGGACATACACATTTGGCTGTCAGGGATGCCCTGCAGACCCTCGGTTGCCCCTTTTTGGAAGCCCACTCTCCTACCCATGGGGGACGCCCTCAGGATGCTCCCGGCAAACCCTGACTGAGGAGTGATGCCTTTGACCTAGACAGAGTGACCTTTCTTTTCAAGGGAAGCCAGGCCTGTTCAAGGTCATCCAAGGTCATCGCACTCAGCAACCCTGACCCTAAACAAACCTCTGTGCCCCTTTCTGCCTCTCGGCGCTGCCTCGGCCGTTTCCAGCGTTCCTCGCTGGTGAACTGAATATTCCGGCTAATCGTGGTCATCACGGCCTCTCATGGTCCCGCTTTGCCCACCGACTGACACGCACTGACCTCTCGAGAACTCTGTCAGATGAGGACCCAGAGGGAGAGCGTTCCC
Organism: Equus quagga; assembly: GCF_021613505.1. NCBI lineage: Eukaryota > Metazoa > Chordata > Mammalia > Perissodactyla > Equidae > Equus > Equus quagga. Next base: position 46,997,409 of record NC_060271.1, read on the forward strand.
TGAGCTCAAGTCAGCAGAACGCGCCCTTCAAAACCATCCCCAGCGGCCCGTGGCTGTGACGGTTCAGAGGCACTCCTCCAGCAATCACAGAATCGTACTCCTAGGAGCCACGTCAGTCCAATCACTCAGCTTAAATCTGAGGAAACCGAGGCATGGAGGGAGCCCAGTGCAGGCTGCGGTGGGTAGAGCCAGGGCTGGACGGAGAGCCCACCGCTGACCTGGCCGTGGGCTCCTCCATCACGCGGGTGAGTGTGGACACACCAGATGCCACCATCCCCACACTCTTGGAGGATCCCCAGGTCTGAGCATGGCCCGGCCACAGCTTCTGAACAGAGCAGGAAAGCCAGACGAAAGCGCAGCAGGCAGCCAGTACGCTCCCCGGGGCACAGCACGGGGGGGAGGCCTGCCCAGGCTCGCCTCTCCCTGGCCTCTTTCCTCCGTGCGTTGGGGAGACCTGGGTACATTTCTGGCATCCTTAACCACATGCAGTCAGCTTCCTGTGCAACCACGGCGGGGGGGGAGAGAGGAGGCTGGAGGTTCCTTGGTGTCAGCTGTCAAGGGCTGGAGAGAGGGCCGAGTGGGGCTCCCGACCTGACCCCCGGTGCCTTGCAGAGCTGTGCGGGCCTGCACCTGTCCACTTCTCCCAGCAGGCCCTGTCTAGTGGCTGCCCCTCCACCACCCATCACATCCCAGAGAATGCGGCTTGCTGAGCCATTTGCAGAGAAGGACACTCCGGCCAGAGAGGAACTTCCAGAACGACGGGGCAAGAGGAGCCCTGCGACCGGGCTGGCTTGGCCAGGACACACCACAGCCCACCGGAGGCCTGCAGACTTGGGGTTGGTGGGAGCCTCTGGCTCCAAGAAGGAGCCGGCACACTGAAGGGGGATGGGGCATCTCCTGGATCCCCAAATCCAGAGCACGGTTCCTCAGGGCTAGGGCGGCCTACCAGGGGAGGCCTGCCCCTCTGAAAGGAAGCGAAGTTCAAGGAGGGGCTGCCACCTGCTCTTGGGGAGGGTGACCAGCAGCTCCCAACATCTCGGCCCAGCCTCCAAGGCGGGGCAGCTCCTTCGGCGCCTTGCCAACGGTGTTGCACCGGGTGGGTCAGCTCTCCGGCAGCCCCTGCTCCTGGGTTTGTGGGGCAGCCTGACGAGGAACACCCAACACCACTCCACCATGTGACAACTGCACGAGCTGTCCGTGCTGCGCTGGGGCCTGCAGGAGCACATTTGGAGGCGGGAGGAGTGAGGGGGGAGGGCCCTGGAGAGGAGAGCCCACTTCAAAGGCTGGAAGCAAATCCTGCCCATCTGGGTCTCCCCAACTGCTGCTCTGAGGGTGAGCAAGAAGAATGGGTTCACAGAACAGGGGCTGAGGTCAGCCCAGAATCAGAGAGTCTGAGGGTGGCGCGGGGCTTTCAACATGGCCTGGCCCGGAGAGTCAGCAACTGAACAGAGGAAATCTTTTACGAAATGAAACAGAAAGCAGATGCCCGATGCCTAAGCAGTGAGCACGCCCACCGCTCCTGCTGGTGCAGGTCAGGCCAGTGTCGGCCCTTGGCCCCCCACCACCCGCAGAAGCTCCTGGCCCAAGCCCCAAGCTTACGGATGGAAACCAAGGAGGGGGCCTGCCCAGAACCCCCCCGAGCACCACTGACCTGCTGGGCCTAGGACCCAGCTGCCGGAGGCCCCCGTACTGTGCCTGGGGGCAATGCTGTCACAAGGGGCCCAGGGAGCCCAGGGTCAGGATGTGGGGTCCCTCCTTGACCAAGATGTTACAAGGCAATGGCAGCCGTTTCTAGCACTTGGAACCCCATCCCTGTAAAAGGAAACAGCGGAAATAGCCACAGAGAGAGAGACTGCATGGCCACCCTCGGCCTCCACGGCCTCAGCTCACAAGTACCCTCGCATGCCCAGCAAGGGGCAAGGCTGTGTCACAAATACCATCACCCCAAAGCGTCTGGTTGGTGGCCCAGGTCTCCTGGTGTGTTTCCGAGTCTGCCTGGGTCTGACTGCTGGAGAAAGGACAGCAGGGATGTGAGCGGGGACCGGGTAGGTGTGGCATGTCACACACTCAGGCACACGGGTGCCCTTTCCTTCTCCAGGTGGAAAACCATCCAGCACTTATGACATCCTCATGTCACTGCTTAGAAGTGAACACACATGTGCCTGCACACACATGTGCACACATAACATACTCATACATGCACACACAGACTGCACACACACATATCACATATATACACACACCACACACAGACTGCACACATCACACACACACGTGCACACACACACGTGCCATCCTTGATAAAGGACTTCAAGGTGGCACGCTCGCTTTAAAGCAGACCATTTTACCATTTTGACGAATTTCTTCCCACAGGGCCCTGAAGCACTTCTACAACCCCCGTGACAGTTTACCCTCCCCGGGGGAGTGGGGTGCTAGTTGCGAGCCCCCCACTCAGTAGAAGGTCACCACTTAGGAGTTCTGACCAGCGGGGGGGAGGGTGCGTGAAGGGGCAGGACGTCCCCAAGGGCACGGGGACCCGAGGATTTGCTGCGCACAGAACCCTGACACACCGGTGTGCTGGGCCGTCTGAACGTCTCCTCGCTCAGCTGGACCCTCAGGAATGCAGACAGCTGTGGCCCTCTCCCCTATCCCTCAGCGCGCTCAGAGCCCCTGTCCTGGTGGGAAGGCCATGCGAGGGCCCCGAGGCGGTGGTCACATCTTGCCGATTCTCCTGACCTGGGAGGGCACCTGGGGACCGTGTGGACGGCAGCCTGACTTTCCTGTGCTGGGCGATAGGGAGCCAGGGCTCACTCAGACAAATTGGATCATTAACAGGAACTCTGCCAGATAGATTGCACTTTCTTAATGAGGTTGTCAGGGGCCTGGGTGGGTAGGAACCAATTCGCCATGTGACTACGCCTTGTGCCCTCAAGGGCCCAGTTCCTGGTCTGCCCAGTGGGTTTTTGGCCCCAAGACACCAACTCCCAGTCATACCATGTGGTCCTGCCAATAAGATCTGGTTTCTGCAGGGGTGGAGGTGGGAGATAGGGAGCTGGGAGGGAAGTGCTGGGGCGTGGGGGTCAACACCCCCCTGATCCGTCCCTGACCACTCGCACATGGCCCTCGACACTTGCCCAGAGCTGAGCTTTGCCAGGGGATTTCAATCGCTTGAGGACACGGCCCAGAGGAAGGAAAGCCCTGAATGTGGCGGCATTAGGATGACCTCGGAGAAGACCTGGGGAGAAGCCCCCAGCATGGCCAGACTGGGTGGCACGGGGTCCCCTGGGAGGTCAGCCACCAGGTGGGACCAGTGTGGGTCAGCTCCACAGACGTCTGAGCGCAGACGCCTCCAGTGCCCTCCCAGGACAAGGGGAGCCGGCTCTCGTCTCCCGTGGGAAGACCCTGGTATTGCGTCGGGGAGAGTGCGCGGACGGGGCAGGATGCGCGGGTCCACCCCGGGTCCCCACCCCAGGTGGAGGAGGACCTGCCTTCGCCTGGTGAGTGGAGAGCAGAAGGGACACCCTGACCCGGGGACCCAGATACACTCCTGCCTTGACCTTCTCGCCCCAGGGCTTCTTGAGCTGGTGAAATTTGGGGAAAAGAAAAGCCCTTTGCTGGGGGCTGTCCCAAGCAGACACTGAGCCTTGGCTTTGGGCAGCTGCGAAGCCCGCTGTGCCTCAGTTTCCACATTTGTAAGAGGGAGGTCACGGCTGCCACCTCGCAGGGGGCTGTGGGTCTGGGGGGCAGGCCCATCTCACGTCCACCGATCACCCTTCTGGGGCCACCTCCTCCCCACTCTCCAGCTGAGCTGTCCTCCTGGCCCATGTGCACTACTCCGGGGCATGGCTCCCATGGGCCTGGAGCCCTGGGAGGGTGTGGGTCTGGCCCAGCCACCGCTCTGCCCGGGTCCCGGCAGGGTGGGAACGGATGACCTCTCCAGCAATCATGTCTGATCTGTGAGGCAGGGACTGTCGTCCCCTCTCTGAGACGAAGAAACCGGGACAGGGCTGGGGGAGCAGCCTTTCCAGAGCTGCACCCACGTGGTAAGGACAGAGAGGGGCTCCTCCTCCAAGCCCAGGCCTGTCTGACCTTTCACAGAGGGAGCGGGGTGTTAGTCCCGGCCCACAGGGTGGCCAGCACCCGTCTGGAAAGGCTGGGGCCCTGTGCTCCCTCCTGGGGGCTCTGGGGCTGGGGCCCCTGTCAAGGGTGGTAACGATGCACCGAGGCCTGAGCACCCTCCTCATGGGCAGCGGTGGAGCCAGGGGCGCGTGCTCTGGGGCGTCACTCCCACAGGGATGGGGCCCAGGCAGCAGGAAGGGTCCAAGTGCCCAGGATCCTGGTCTGCAGAGGCCTGCAGAGCCGTGGGAGGGTCCCAGAGAGCGGGAGAGGGCGTCGAAGAGGAATGGGAGGGGAGGGCAGGCCGGGCCAGGAGGGGCACGCAGCCTCTTCCAATCTGGCGAGAAAGACCCCTCCCATCTTCCCTCCTGAGGACACACTGTCGAGTATTTGCTGTGATGAACGCACTGGGCTGGAGCTCCAGGGACACAGACCAGTTCATCCCCCCACCCTCTCTGCACGGACGCCGGGAAGCTCCTCCGCGCTCAGACCCTGCGCCTCACGTTGGGTTTCAGACATGCAGAGACACGGTCCTTCCCCCTGGACCCGACCATTTAAAAAAACAGAATGAAAAATAGTTCCAAACAGTGTTATCATTTTCTCCCATAAGAAGGAAGGGAGAAAGATGGAAAAATGGAGCGACGGAGCTCGCTCAAGCTCCGTGGAGAAGGCAGCTGTGGGGGGCCTGCTGCCACCATCCTCACGCCCTGACCGTGGACAGGAAAGTTCAGGATTTTGGAGTCCAGACTCACATCCACTCTGCCTGGCCCCCCAGCACTCACCATGCCCCTCGCACAAACAGGGGAAGAAGGCAGAGCCTGCCACATGAAGGCCACACGGGCCCACGCCGACCCCTCATAAGGAGGCCACGAACCAGCCACGACGATGCGCGGCTTCCGTTACACTAACATACTCTCCCTTCTTATTTTTATTTAAAATGACAGGCCACCGATAAAACAGAGAGCAGGCTTCTGTGTGTGTGTGCGTGTGTGCTCACCAGCCCCCGTGCATCTAATGAGAAACATAACCAGCACCTGCATCTGAGAAAATGTTTAGGATTCCCTAACAGAAAAGCTGCTACTGAGGGTCCGCGTCCCGCCTTGAGGTGCCGCCCAGAAGGCCCCCTGAGCTGGCCACAGGCCACCCCCGCTGGGAAGCCGCACAGGAGCTCAGGGTTCTGCCGGTCACGCTGGTGCCGGCGCCCTGGGTGAACTCTCACCAGTGGAGACTGTGCAGGGCCCCGCTGTGGAAGCGGTTTCCTCTGCCTGTGATCCTCTCCCCTTTTGCATGCTGCCTGCTCACCGCAGCTCCGCCAGCAGATGGTTATACAAACTTCCCGCCCTCCTTATGACATGGGGTCCATCATGGTAAACATCCACTCCCAAGCGAGTGTGCGGCACGCACTCCGGGAAAACACCCGACCCACGGACCTGTCTGTCCTGACCCCTGGGCCACCTCAGTGCCCGTGAGCCACGCTCGTTTTCATCTGTCTTTGAATGTCGGCGCCAGATGACAACACCCCGTCCTCCCGTGCATCCCCTAAGAAGGGACCGGCCCCTGAGACCCAGAAGCGGTTTTGAAAGTGGGATAACGGCTTCCACGGAGCGGCGTGAGGCCATGGGCGAGGGCACGGCGCGGGACTCGGCTGGAGCAGGCAAGGCCAGCCCCCGCCCCGTCGCCTGGGGAGGGCTCCCCACGCTCCGCCAGGCAGCTCGGCCTCGGTTTGTTCACAGATGTTTTCACTCGATTTGCAAATGTGCTCCAGGTCTAAGACATCGCTGTTTGTTCTGGAAATCAAAAGGTCCTGCCTGGCTGTGAAAGATGCCCGGCCGCCACCCGCCCCGCGGCCCTCCCCCACCCCTTCCTGCAGGACCAGCCCGATGAATGCCTCCCTAGGAGGGGACGCTGGGACCATTTTCGGTTTCTCATGAGCTGAGTTTTAAAATGCGCTCCCAGCTCCTACAGGCTGAAGGTCTGCGTTGGGCTCAGGCCACGGCGTCTGCCCCCGTGGGTGGCAGATGCGCTGTATGACCCAGACTTCTAAAGAAGCGCTGTGCGTCCAGATGCTCCCACCCCGATTGGGCCCAAGGGCCACTGGCTCCTGACGGTCAGGAAAAAAGTGTCCCCTTCGGCAGTGGCTCATGCTTCCGTCACAGGATGACTGGGGCCAGGCTGGGACTTTGCTCGGCATCCATGCGACCAATTCTCAAGGGCTGCGGCCACCCCTCAAGCTAAGAGGGTGGGAATGGATCCCGTGTCTTAAGAAAGTTCTGAATCTGTCCCACCGTCTCTGTCTTTCCACCTATTTCTCTCTGTTCTCCTCTGGCTCTCAAAAATCAGGGGCTAGCAAAGCACAACAGAATAAGGCCATTTATTTCCACAAAATTTATCATCCCCTTAACGGGCTGCAGTGGCCAGCGTATTATTTACACCAAGTCGGGATCCGCTCTGCCCTCCCCGACTCGCATCCTCGGCAGCCGGGGTGGCCAGGAGGGCCCGGGTAGACGCCAGGCCCAGCTTTGATATCTCACTGATAACGTATTGTACAATTAGATCAATTTGACAATTTCCATTATGGCTGATAAAATATTTATCGAGCCTTGGAGATGATGTCTGATCTCTGCACCATTTGTTCTGCTAATGGGGGGGGGGGGGGCTGACGAGGCCGCAGACAGGCAGACGGAGCTGGGAGCCGGCGCCTCAGCCCCTCTCCCCATTACATTTGCAAATTGCCGGCACCAGTCATAAATTACCGCCCAGCCCAGCGAGATTGATGCCGAGCTGACAGGGCAGGTAGGTGACTTGTGATGACATTGGTTCAGAGAAGCATTAATCATGGGAGAAAGAGAAAATATCCCCAAATTGGCCCATAAGTCTAAATATTAAGGAATGAGAAGCAGGCAGCTGGAAGATGGCTTTAGCAAGAGCTGGAAATTGGGAAATGAAAAACATTTTCTATTATTTAACAAATCATCTTAATAATTTCCCCGTTTTTGCTCGGAGTACTGGGGAGGCCAGACTGCAAGAACCAGTGGTGCCGCTCTCTCGCCATCGGTGACGTTTAATAAAACATGCCCGAGACGGCCTCCGAGGCTGCCTTTGTCGCAGGATTTCCATGTGGGGGAGAGGGATGAAAGTCGGGAGGAAAGCACATCGGGGCTGCAGGCTCGGCTGCCCCCGCCGCATCGCCGGGAGCACCGCTTTCTCCGCGGCGGTCCACGTCCAGCACAGTCTGGCTCCGGCCAAGCCCTTCGCACGGCCACACACGTGTTCCGGAAGCCGAGGCAAGGAACCGGATGGGCTGCAGCCGCTCTGGGACGCGGGGCGGCGGGACTGCTCGGCTGTGGTCCCCACCCACCTGCAAGCTGGCACGCAGGGCAGCAAGGGTGCCCCAACACTGCTTTGGAGCCCGTGATGTCTACAGGGCGGAGCCGGGCCGCACGCATGAAATATCACTGCAGAGATAAATGGCCCTTAATGAACTGCCCCTGAGTTAGAGAGCCAACGTGGTTTAAATGGCAAATGAAAAATAAACACATCAATTAAGTGAGTGAAAACGGGGGTCCAGGGCCCGGATCCCAGCAGAGACCAGTGGGGGTCGGGGAGGTTGGGGTCCGAGCCCAGCCCCTCGGCCTGTGCCCTCCCGAGGCGGCCGGGCTCATCTCAAACTGGGGGCCCTGTGGGATCCCCCGGTAGCCACGTTTCTACTCGGAAGGCTGCAGTGCAGAGTAATTAAATTAAATTGGTGCTGTCCCCTGCTTTGAGGCCACCCTTGATTTAAGGCCAGAAAAGGAAGCAATTAAATTTAATAAAAACCAGGTCCCTAAACAAAGATATATGGTCGATGCGGCCATCCGGAGACTGCATCCGCCCCGAGAGAGACCACTTTGGGTGCTGCCCATGTTGGGTTTAAGAGAAAAGAAAGAACCAACTCCCAGAGCCTCTTTGCCAACGTGCAGCTCTAAAACGCCGTCTTGCTAATGACTTTGTCAAAAACCAGAGCCCGGCAGTCCCTTCTCGGAGAGACTCATCGCCAGGGCCGGCTGTGGTAATGCGGAGCTGATGCATTTATCTGGCAGGCGTAATTGACAGTGGACTCTCGGGGCTCAAGTCCAGGGGACTGTGCGAGGGGACAGCGCTGAGCCCCGGAGGAGGAATGCGTGGCGGCCGGCGTCTTGGCACACTTCCTGCTCAGCCCACGGCTGCCATCCATCCCTGCGTCCATCCCCTGCCCCCAAACCACACTCAGCCCAGCAGCTCTCTCCCCTTTGATGCGAGCAGCTCCCCTTCCTGTCGACAGAGCAGGGGTACATGCGCCACTTCCAAGGGGCATCCTTTCGTCCTGAGAAAGTTCTCTGCTCACAGCGATGAGAGAAATCATTACAGCTCAGGCAGAGAACGTGAAACACAGCTGACAACACTGAGGATTATTCTCCCGGTATTAATGATGACGGTGACCCGACCATTCCCTGCATGTCCCTAAGACACGGCGCTGTGGGACTGCGCCCCTGGGGGGATGTCAAGCAGGTCTGGAGCCCCAGCTGGAGCCCCGCCCGCCCCGCTAGCCGCCTTGTCCCCTAGCTCTCCTGGCTGGGTGACCGGCATTCATGAGGCAAGTTGTCTGCTATCAATCTGCTGCCTGCTTTGGGCAAAGGGGCACGTGATTCACTATTTAAACATCAGTTCCCGGACCCCAGGGTCACCCAGGGCGGCCCCAGGCCTCTGCTTCCGAGAGTCCTCATGGAAACACTGGGCTGGGGAGAGGAGTGAGGAGGCTCTAGCAGGGGTGGGGGATTCCTGCGTGCTGCTGGGGAGGAAAGGACCCAGGATGGGCAGTGACGGGGCTGGGCAGGTCACCAGCGTGGGACATCCCTCTTCCCCGGCCACTCGGACAGCCAGCCCCTCCGAAACGCGTCATGCAGAAAAGGGCAAAGGCATCTGGGCTTCGATTTACCAGCAGGATCAGCCACAGAGACGCACTGGATCTCCGAGCTCCAGGCGCCCAGCCCGCCCCAAGAACAAAAGCCCCATTATCTCATCCCGAAGGTCAAAGTGGAACGCCCACGGCACCCGGGAAAACCAGCCGAGGGGGAGGTAAGAGGGCAGCGCAGGGAGTGGTCCTCACCCCTCCTCCTCCTTCTTACTAAAGGATCATGAATCAGCAACAAAGGCAGAGAACTCACAATCCACCGGCTGTAAGTCCGGGCCCCCGGCTCATCCCCACGGTCCTCTGAGACCTCCTCCCAACACAGGCCACGGAGTGACCACTCGGCCACGTGCCCCCAACATGGCTGGAAGGTCTGGCACCTGCTGGTCCAGGGCAGGAAAGGCTTCTGGAACTTTCTGGGCCACGTGTCCCCCACCTCCTAGGATGCAGGTGGCGTCTTCTGAAAGGACGGGCTGTGACAGGAAGTCAGGTCCCGTTGGTTGCCTTCCATCCGAATTTTGCCCCCCATTCTGCACATCTCCACGCGGCCCTGCGGCCGACAGCAGAGCAGCACAGAGCTCTGGGCCTGGACGCGAGGGTGCGCTCATGGGCTGGTTCGGATCAGGGCATCTTACAGGGGAGGGTGAGGACGCCGCCTCCACCGTGAGGAGCACAGCACAGGAGCACGAGGCAGTGAAACCCCAGAGAGCAGATGCAGATGCCGCCCAGCATGGCTCTGAGGGTGCAGCGTGACACTGGGGAGATGCAGGGTCCCCTGGCATCCCCGGGGACGACTGCAGCCCCGAGACAGCACCACACATCTACCCTAAATACCGGGCGTCCTGCCCCACACGGCCAGTCCAGCAAATGGCTTTGGTATCTAATTGATGGGTTTTGCTTTCAATTCTCTAAGAGACGGAGGCAAAACACCCTTAAATGTCAGACGTTGAACTTACAGCAGATCCTTTGGGTCTCGCAAGAACTCAGCCGCGTTGTTTCCTCAGGAGGGATGTGGCCCCTCACACTGTTTCTCCCTGAACCCCAAGATGATGGGTTTCCCGGCGCAGAAGGTGGGCTGGGGGAGGGACGCAGAGCTGTTTGGAGGTTCCCCCCCTTTCCTTTCCCGGGAACACCAAACCCATCGTTGTGACCAGTACTAAGGAGGTCCGGTCGGCCCGGCTCAGGCCATCCCTCCTGCCCACCCGGCCCAGGGGCAGATGTTGCAGCCAAGGGTCCCAGCCCCCAAGGGCTCCTGAGACAGCTTAGCACTGGGAGCGGGGGAGTGCCTTGGCCTGGAAACCGCTAGAAATCACCGACACTGGAAGGGAGCGCGTGGCCCTCAAGGCCTGACCCTGGACAAGCAGGGTCCAAGCAGTGGCTGCTGCAGCCCCACAGGCAGGTGGCTCTGCTCACTGGCGGGAAAATTAGAGAGGAATTCTGAGAAGCAGGAATTTTCTTCTAGGCTCAGGGATATTTCCAAGAACCCGCTTTGTAGGAAACCTGATTCCTGGCTGCTGCGTGGGGATGAGAAGGTAACTCGGGGTTTATGCACCCGAGAAGGAAGCCTTCTCAAGCCTTTCTTTTTTCGTCACTGGAAATCTCTACCCTCCTCCAGCCACATAAAACCACCTCCTCCAGGGAGCCCTCCAGGATGGCCCCTCTGGGCTCAGGCATATCCCGACTGACTTGTAGCTAGCAGGCCCTGGCCACTGCAGGGAGGGGCGCCGCTGCTGGAACATTCTGAGACCTTTGAGGGAAACATCCTCAGCACCCTGCCTGGACGGATATCGGCAGCACCAGTAGCGTCCCCCTGGCAGCCACCAAGTCCCCAGAACTTATCTCACACACATGACGAGGCTTTGCAGGAAGCAGGAGGGGCCGCCCTGCATTCCTTGCTCCCTACGCGACAGGCTCACGTCTAAATCTGCGCCGTGTGACCCACCTCACATGCTGGCTCTTGGGCCAGGCGGCTGCGAGGTCAGAGAGAGGGGAGAAGGGGCCCCGGGGCCGTCCACCCGAGGGGGCTGCTGCAGAAACGGCCCTGCCCTTGGTGCCCTGGATGCCTGGACTGGGAGCGGGACTCTGGGGGCAGCAGAGAGCAGCAGGGGGGCACCCCAGGTCTGATCCGCTGGCCGCCCACCGCCTGCACTACAGAGCAGCCTCTCTGACGATATTTCCTCATCTGTGAAATGGGGTGAGGCTCCTTCTCCAGCACCCCCCCCAGTCCACCCCATCTGTCTGATGCCCCAATGCAGGGGAAGAGCCCCGGGGCTGAGACCTCCCTGTGCCCCAGCCCCTCCCCAGCCCATGGCCAGGGCAAGGCGGGAGGAAGGTGTGCCCAGCCCCTGGCTGTGGCCACCAGCTACCACCCAGAGCTCCCCGTGGGACTTGGGCCAACATGAGGGCCGAAACCAGTTCCCAGGGGAGCCCTGGGGCTGCCCCACCACCCAGCAGGGGCAGGACGGGATACTGACACTCACGCAGGCTGCCCGAAGGAGGGGTGCGCACGTTGGGGGTGGGGGTGGAGCCTGCAGCCATCTGTAGGGCTGTGTGTTTGCCAGGAGCCAGAGGTGGGGCTATGGGGGCCGCAGGAAACGCCTGAGAATTGCGTTCCCCTGTCCACACCCAGTGCCGGGCGCTGCCAGCCAGACAAACCAGGCTCCACGGCCTCAGAAAGCTCAGGGGTCCTCAGAGCTGGCCCACTGGGGCTTGTGGACAGAGAGATGTGGGGGTCACTTTGCTGAAAACTAGGAACCGGCTTCTCCTCACTCTGCAGGCAGCAAAACATGACACAAAACAGTGGAGGCGAGGGCCCTGGACACGGCCACACTTGGGTTCAAACCCCAGCCTCGATACTTCTGAGACCGTCTGTTCTTGAAGAAGTGACCCTGCCTCCCTGGGCCTCCACCTTCTTGTCTGTAAAATGGACGACTCCAGAGCTGACCTCCCCAGCGTGCTGTGTAGACGCTAGACCCCCAGGAACATCACTGGGCGCCCACCTTCACGGCCTCCCCCTCACCTTTGCCACCATCAACCGGCCTGGGCTGGAGTAGGGGGTGCTGGGTGCCTGGGGCGAGCAGTGGTTTCCGCCTTCCGCTATGCTCTGAGTCACAGGGCCCCCAGATCCATCAGTGCGTTGGCATCGCCCTCTTGCTGGGCGCAGCTCAAGGCGTGAGGCTGATGGGCCTACCCCTGGGCCACCCAAGGGCCCCCTCTCCTCCCTGGGGGCAGCTCCCAGGCCCCTTGCTGGAGCCCTGTGCCCCACCCCCTGCCCGGTGTCCCATGGCTCCTGGACAATGGAGCAAAACGATCTCCTCGCACCTGGACTTTGAATTTCAACTGCTGGAAAAAGAAAAGGAGACGCCCCCACCTCACGCCCCAAGCTTGCCACCCAGCGCCAGAGAGGTGGCCCCTGCCTCTCCCCGACCCCACCTTCTCTGGGCCGACGAGGGGCACTGAGGAGGGGTCCCTGGATGGCACTGGAGACCTGGCCCAGAGTGGGGAGGAAAGTGGGGGGAAGGGGCAGCAGGGTCCAGCGTTGGGCCGAACAATGCCAAGACCTGTTTCTCGGGGTAACCTGACCCTATAATTACGCCCGGGCCCCGGGTGGGGGCCGAGACGGGGCCACAATGTGAGTGCCCGGAAGGAAGGGGTGAAGAGACCCTCTAATTGTCATTGCCACGTCAGGCGCATTGCGTCAGGTGGGCTCCGGTTACAGGCTCACAGCTGGTGTGTCACCTGCCTAGGCGGAGGGGGAGGGCGTGCCGTGGCCAAGCGCAGAGGCTGCCAGGCTGGGCCCCGCTGGCCTTGGCAGTGGCTGCTCCAGCTCTCGTCGCTGGATTGGCCGTGAAAGCCCCTTCCCGGCTGGCCGGCGGGATCTCATTGTTTGCCCTCAGATAAGAAATGTGGGCCCGTGTGTTTTCTTTTCTTGAGAAAATGTCGGGCCCAAGGACGGTGTCTGCAAGACAGGAAGAGCTGGGCGCAGGGGAAGGGCCCCGCTGGGCCCACCCTTCCCACCTGCGCCCCCTGGGGACCCCCGCCTGCTCTCCAGCCCTGACACAGGGGAAGACAGAGCCCGGGTGACCCTTGCTGGCCAGGGTCCTCCAGGCCAACGGGAGACAGCTGGACTCGCAGCCCCTCACAGGCAGAGCTCTGGCACCTCTTCCTGGGGGCCGGGGTGCTCCACAGCCCCCCAAACAAATGCGCCACCCAGCCCTGCCAGGAAGACACCCTTCCTCGCGGCCACCCCCAACCCAGCGGGCAGCCGGCGTGCAGACTCGGGGCCCTGGGCCTGGCCTGTGGGTGGCCGGCAGCTCCCCTGCCACCCGGCTGTCTAATCCCCCAGTAATACTGGCCTGATTGCCTGCGCCAGCATGCGGGAAGGTGGGCTCCCGAGGGCCCCACGCAGGCTCCGCAGTCAGGCCCCTGCACCAGACAAAAGGCCGCCTGTCCCCCGCCTCGGCCTCATCGCGGCTTAAGGACATTTTTGTCATTTTTGACCAGCTAATGTCTTGAAAAAGAAAATAAGTTGTCTAATCGCTTTAAGTTTAATCTGGACTGTTTTGAACACTCGAGGTGCCGATGCCGTCTTTCCTGCACCGATTAGGTCAGGCCCCGCTGTTCAGGGGTCTTTTTCCTCCTCCTTCTCTGGGAGGCGGCTGCACAGGCCCCAGATGCCCTGGTAGTCGGTCGGTCCCCGCGTGGACGTGACTTCCATGTCCCGGGGTTCTGGCGCCCAAGGCCACGTGGAGGGGAGGGTGGGATGCAGAAAGCCAGCCCCTCTCAGCCCCGACTCTGGATGCCACCTCCCCACCTCCCCGCCCTGGCTCAGCCTGTGCCCTCTGCCTGGCGTTCCCACCCTCTGCCAACAGCTCCTCTGCTGGCCAACCCCTCGTCTTTAAGAATCAAGATGCGTGCCATGTTCCAGGGAACCTCTGGGCTCCCACTCTCCCCTCCCCACGGCTTGCCTCCCTGGCCCTTTCCACATAATTCCCATTATTTGGGAAGATTCTGTGCATGGACTTCCCTTCCCATCGGCGGGGCTGGGCCCCGTCAGGAGCCCAGGTTCTGGCTCCCCGGGTGATGGATCATTTGCTCAGTGATCCCCAGTGAGCCCCAAACCCCTCTGAAAACAGTCACAAACTCCGCGTGTCGTGGGCTTTTTGTAGAAGCAGATTAGACCGAGTGCAGAGGCCGGGCGCCTGCTGGGGGTCCTGGGAAGGGCAAGGAAGGGCCCGGGGAAGCTCCTCCATCATGGGGATTCTGGGGGTGCGGCTCCCTTCCTGACCGTAGGGTCGCTGTGCAGGACTCCGCCAGGCCAGCAAAGCCTTCCTCTGGGGAAGACCCAGCTGCTCCCACCCGAGGGCTGAAGGACACCAGGTGTGTTTCATCTTCAACATCCGCTCAAGGACGTTCCCTGGTCTGTGCCAGGAGGGGGGCAAGCAGGGCTGCCATGCTGGGGCCTCAGAGCCACCCACTCACCCCCCAGCTGGACGCAGGAGGACCTCCAATTGCCAACGTAGATGCACCTGCCACAGGCGCGAGGCGTAAGCTTCTCTGGAGAGTGTTGCAGTGTCTTCCGCAAACGTCCACCATCCCGGTCAGTTCCGTACGGCTCAGTGTTAACCACAAGCTGCTCTTCCAAAAATCTGAAGCACCAGTGTCCATTCAGGAAGCAGGGAACTCCCGACCGAACTCCTCCAGGCACCTCCTCAGAGAAAGCTGGACCAAAATAAGGGTCACTTTGCTTTAAAGACAAATTCTGTTTAAAGTGAACCATCCTTCCTCTCTTAGGAAGCGGAGGTGTTGACTTCATGTGGCAAGAGTACGGGCAGGATGGCTCTGGAACATTCTGGGCTCATGTTGGCTCCAAGGAAGGCAAATCCATCAGAAAGATTCACGGATGGGGAGGAAGGCGGGCATGATAGGGGGAGGTGGAGAAGCCCCCTCCCTCGTTTACCCAGCATCCAAGGTCTGAGGCAGTGAACTATGCACGGTGCAGCCTCTCGGCCTCTAGGGGCATGTGTGCTCCTCAGGAAGGTTCTGGAAAGCTCTGGAAGGTTCTGGAAAGTTCCAGGAGGTTCTATGTGGGCAGGCCCCTCAGGGGCCCAAGGCTCTGCTCTGACCAGGCCCACATTTCCTGTCCACCGTCCACCTAGCAGCCTCCTCTCCTTTGCTTGCTGGCCAGGGAGTATTCTGGGCAGAGACCAGGGCCTGTGTCCAGGTTCTGATGCTTCGTAAACATTGTTGAAATAATAAGACGATTATAATGACCACGTATTTTTCTTTGCTGCACGGCCATGTTGCCCTTCATCCTGGTTCCAAAATCCGCCCTCTACGGCGCCCCCCATCCGGGCCGCTCACACTGCAGACCCAACCCCAAACTCAGATAAATAAGTTTAAACCTTTAAAAAGTGCCCTTAATGCCCCATTGTGCCCTTGATTGCTCATTTCCCAACTATATAATTAGCACATAAAGAACTCTCTCCTCCGAATTAAATGGCAGTAATTGGGTTTTTAAAAAACTAATTTAAATCGTAAACCCTTTGGAAAAAAATTGTCATTGTTTACATATTAAAGGACTAGCATTTTAAGTATTATGGGGCTAATTTAACAGGCTTATCTAGGACGTGGGCCATAGGGGCCGGAGGAAGGCCTCCTCCCCAGCAGCCTAGGGCAGAGAAAAAGGGCCGCTCCTTCTGGGAGAGGGAGTGGAGCACAGACCCCAGGGCAGCCAGTCACTCCCTCAGGCCGGCGCTCAGGGCTGGGGCCACCTGGCGCATTTGCTGGTGGAGAAGCCGCACCAGCACCGGCCAGCCCTCCCGCTGCCCGAGGCGCTCCCACGGGGAGGGCACACTCTCACCGCCTGCAGCGCGGAGCGAGGCACAGACCCAGGAGCAGAAAACCGTCGCTTGTCCAATGGCGGTGCAAATATTTGCTTATTGTTTCTAGAATTGTCTCATTAAATTTATTTTCTGTACTGGGGCAGTAGAGGGATATAAGAATTGGAATTATTTTCAGTTTGAATTTTTTTTTTATTTTCATGCTAAAAATCCTTTGAAATAAACTCAATGAGAAATGTGTTGGGACTTTGCAAAGGGAACTACGAAACGCAGTGAAAACCATTCTCTCAAAAACCTTGACTAAATGGAGAGACAGATCAAGTTCCTAAATGGGAAGAATTCAAAATCATAAAGCTTTCCTTCCCCCAACTTTAACCCAAAAACGTAATAAGATTACAAAATAGATTTTTTTTTAACTCGAAAAATATGATGACAAAGTTTTTCTCAAAGGGAGGAAAGAAAGTAAAACTCCGCCGTAAAAAGAGATGTTAACACTGAAGGAGAAGCTTGCTTTTCCAGAAATTTAAATATTTGATATAGGGTACAAAGATAAGGCAAAAAAAAATAAAAGAGTTGCCAGGTGAGGCACAGGCCGGATGAAGCATAGCAGAGCCAGCCAAACGACAGAATGTTCTAGAATAAAAGACGCCTCCATCCCATCCGCACTGCTCTTTCAGTAGGACCCCTGAGCAAACTTCCTCTCCTAGGGCTGGGATCGGAATACGTGACCCATGGGGCACGTTCTCAATACACCCGGCGAATCAGGAAAATGCTGGGAAGAAGCGGACGTTGGCATTACACGCTCTCGGCAAGGGAACCCGGCTGGAGCGGAGCACAGAGGCGGGCGGGGTGGAGGGAAGGGCTGGTGGTCTGACTGCAGCAGCATCAAACACCAACGGGCGGGAAAACAAGACCCCAAATTCAGCACCACGACTAAGAAGGCAAACCGCCCACGGCAGAACAGAGGTGAAACTTGTCCTTAACGAGCTCTTGAAAATCCATCAGCTACAGAGGAAGGTGCCCAGGGGCGGGCTGGCCGGGGTGGGCAGAGGGGAGTGGACGGCGGACGGGAAGCACCACCCCTCCCCGGAGTCCCAGCCGAGTGACCGAATCAGCAATGAAGTGGCAGCGATTAAGCCGGAGTGGAGGGCCCCCTCCACTGCTGGACGCTGGATGCCGGATGGCTCGGGGAGGCGGTTTGTCAAGGTTTCTAGGCCTTAGGAAGCGCCCGGCCCTTGACCACGCGAGGATTCGCCCTCCTCCGGGAGGCTGATACCTGCTGTTTCACTTCGTTTCTGTTTGTGGTTTCAGGGGCCTGACAGGAATGTGGGACACGGAGGTGGGTTTGGACTGGACCCTTTGTGGCCTCCAGGGAGAGCTGGGCTCGGGACGCAGGCCGGCTGGGCCCCTGTGTTGTGTTGTGCCTGCCTGGGAGGGAGGGGTCTGCTCACTTCTCACTGAGATCTGGGGTCCTGTCACCCTGTGCCCCCCAGACCCTGGGGATGGGCACGCAGCCTGAGACTTGCAGGGGACCACTTAGCAGTGGGCCTGTCTCTGGGGTCTCGGTGCCTTCAATCTTTCTTCAGATCATTCTGTAAAAACTTCTGGGTGGGTGCAGATCCTCTGACTGGGAGATCCCCGCCCCCCAGCACCCCCTGGTGCAGGACTTTCCCTGTCCTGCACCCCCCAGCCCAGCTTGCCCGAGGGGGTCCTAAGGCTGGGGTGGGACCCTGTGCTTCTATTTTTCCCTCCTTTATTGTTTTCTGTGGAAGGAGGATCCATTATCTCATGAAGAGAAAACTACCAAAAATTATAAGGCAAGTAATTTATTACATTAACTAAGTTATACATAGCAGAAGAGAATAAATTCTATATACGTGTGTACATGTATGTTACATGTGTGTGCATATATACATACACATAGACACAAAACACAGAGAGAGAGGAAAACAAAATGAGAAAGAGAACTTGGTGGGCTGGGGCAGGAGCAGCCCACATGGATCCTTTTTTCTCTTCTAGGAGTCTCTGCTCTGCAGGCTTTGGGACCAAGTGACTGAGGCACGTGTCCCTTCCCACCTGCAACACTGACGCCTCTCGGGACCTCCCACGGTGGCTGGAAAGATCCAGAGAGGATCTGCCCCAAAGGTCCCTGGGCTCCCATCCGTCCTGGCCCTGAAGAGGAGCATCCAGGAGAGACAGAAATGGGTTTCAAATGCACAGGTGCTCGGAACCACGCCCGACGCCACCCCTGCATCTCTGCACTTGTGGCACACAGGCACCAAGGTGCGGCTGCACATGAACACACATGCACGTGCCCACACTCATGCAATCACCCCGGGCTTCCCTCCTGGCTGCCTGTCAAGGCGCGCAGACAGCCCGCACGCTCCTGCAGTGCCCGCAGTGGGGAGAAGGAAATGGCAGGGTGCTGACACCCCTCCAGCCTCCCCTGGCCCACCTCCCCTCTCATTTCACACAGCCCCTCCCACTTTCCAGACAATGACACCAGGCTGGCAGCAATGGCTGTGACTCCCAGGCCAGAACAGGGCCGTCATTTCCTCGAGGATGTAAGCAGGGGCCAAGCAGGCTCCAGCTCCCAGCAGGGGCACTCGCTGGGCTGCAGACAGACGTGATGTCAGTCTATCCAGGCCATTCCCACGGAGTCTGGCACAGGCACTGTCTCCACCCAGAAAAGACCAACTGACCGATGGTGTGGTCACTGACAACAAGGTGAGAGAAGCAGAACAGCCCCCACGAGGCCCCAGGTCATCCATCGTTGGCCAGGCTAGGTGACGACTGTCAGGCCAGGGGTCAGGAGTATGGGCTGGGGCGCCCTCACCCTTGCACACTCAGCCTTTCAAATCGCACAGTGACCCTGCCCAGGTCTCCTGCTGAGGGAGGGATTGCTCTCCATGCCCCGAGCTGGGAAGAGGCTGGGTGCTGAGGGACCCAGTGCAGAGCCTGGGAGAAACCAGCCCAGCACCTGCAGACGCGCACCCACCTGGCGAGTCCACAGAGAGGGTGAGAAACACCGGGCTTGAGACAAGCCTCCAGGCTGGCTATCAATTCTTGGCTAAGGAAGGTCATCAGGTGTTGGGGGCTTGGCTTGTCTATCTGTGCCCACAGGGCG
This sequence comes from Equus quagga, assembly GCF_021613505.1. Lineage (NCBI taxonomy): Eukaryota > Metazoa > Chordata > Mammalia > Perissodactyla > Equidae > Equus > Equus quagga. The sequence continues at coordinate 47,016,421 of NC_060271.1, forward strand.
TCCCCATGCACAGGGACACACATACACGCGTGATGCCAGGCATTTATCCAACCTCGCCCCTAACTCACATATTTCAAAACACAGTGACCTCTTCCATCTCCCAGGACGCGTCCTTTCACAGCTTGCTCACCCCAAACGGTTCTGCCAATTGCCTTTGGGCTCCTGAGCTGGATTCCCCCGGGCTGAGCCTGCGAGCCACCACTGCGGGAGAGAATGTCACCAAGACGGGGCCACACGCATCCCGATCCATAGGGTTCTTTTTCGATGTCTCCAACACTGTGGCTTTCATTTTCCAAAGCCGGGCATGTGACTTCACGACCAGAAAAAGGAATCAAGAAGCCACCCCAAAATATTTAAGTCCATTCTGCCTGGGATGAAACCGGAATCTAAACGGATTCCAGGCCCTGAAGTTTTCCCAGACACAGCGCCCAGGGTCTCGAGCAGCAGAGATTTTTGCCGCTGCCCGTCACACCTGACGCTCTTTGTTTCCCCTTCTCTGAAGGTAATTCGCCCACCGTACAGCAGAATATGCCTGGAAGACAGACCCAATCTTTCTTTCAATTTTAAAACACCCAGAAGGACTGTTTCTCAGACGAAACGTGGAGCTGATCCCTCAGCAGCCAGGCGACCAGGGGGAGAGGGGTTCATTCAAGCACCGACCAAAGCGGACGGAAACATGCTTGCCCTTTTCTCGGGAATTAGCAATTTAAGCAGGAAGCTGGGGAAAGTGTCCCAGATGCCAGGAAGCTCCTGGTAAGGGCCGCATCCAGCTGACTCTCAGCTCAGAGCCCCCTCCTCTGTCTAGCTTTCTGCTCCAGGAAGGCGACCCAGGCTCCTCTGTGAGCAGCCAGGGCCGATGGGCCTCCCCAAACCAGGGGCTGGGGGCTAGCCCCCTTCCCGCTGCTCCCACACTCACACAGGGAAACCTGCGCCCAGGGGACCTGGCCAGGGACAGCCCGCCCAGCCCAGATCCTGCTGTCTCTTGCCCTGCGGAGAAGGGGCAGGGCCTGGAGCACGGAGGCAGTGCACCGGCCCGGAGCGTCTGTATCATTTTACAGGCGGAATGGATCTGCTTAGCAGCGATTCTTCCAAAATGAAACCAGAAACCACGTCTAATCATTTGAGCTCGATAAAGATTCCCCAAGTGCCCGGGAGGCTGTGAAGCCGCACCGCTAAGCAGCGTCCTTTCCCTCCAGACACACAGGTCTTGCGAGCAGTGGAATGATCTACGTTGGCTGCACCCACAAAGTTGGGGGCTGGGGGTCTATCTCATGAGGGCATCGTCTGGGTAAGACAAAACCCAGTGTAGCAAACAAGGAAAGCAACGCTCGAGAAACCGACACAGATCAGCTCTTGGCAAGGTCCACGCACCGCTGTTATGCATTTTGAGTCACTCGATGCCAAATCGTAACAGGCTCCCCTTGCCAGAAACCACGAGAGGTCAAGCGAGGATCGCAGAAGAGCCCAGAGATTCGTCTCTAAAAAGGATGGTGCTGAAATCTATTTTGAGTTTTGCAAAACAAGTGGCCGACTGGGCCCCTCTCTCTCTCTCTGTCTCCATCTTTTCCCCTTAACTTTCCCTTTTCATTTAAAAGCCAGCATCTTGGCCTTCTCACTGTGGCCAGGCTGAGTCAAGGGGTCGGGACAGAATCCCAGCAAATGTGTCTAGGACCCAATGGCCGTCCTGCCCGCTCTGCGTCCGGGAACTTCACGGGGCCCACCCTGGGGCCTCCCAGCTGAGTCTGGATGAAGCAAGCTCCTGGCCTCCTCAGTTTGCTAGAACATTCAGGGAGGGCATCTGGGGTCCAAGAGCAAGTGCTGGACCTGACACTGGAGAACCCTGTGCCCCACCTCCACCCTGTGGACCAGCCACACAGGAGCAGGAGCATTTCTGGAATGTTCCTTGCACCTCCCCGCCTCTGCGCCTTTGCATGTGCTGTTCTCCTCATCAGGTACACCCTTCCCCTCAGGCCTGGCTGGGAGCCTCACCTCCCCCCTCTCCCTCCAGAAGCATCTTCCCTCCCGTACAGGCTCCACACTAGACCACAGGGCTGGGGCCACTGGTCTGACTCCCTACCCCTCCATCTCCCAAAGAGCTTGCAAACCAGAAGAGGACACTGCCTGGCATCAGCCAGTGCCCCAGGCTTTCAAAGCCATGCAAGGTGCTAGATCAACTTGTTCCTGAAGGGGCTGTGCACACGTGATCCGAACCTCCCTCGACAAAGACGAGAGAACCCAGACGCTGCCCACAGGCAGCCGGGCCTGTCACTCACTGTGCAGGTGCCATTGGACCCTCAGGCCTCACCTTATCCATCTGTACAATGGGTTTGTCTGAGCCCGTTGCGGCAGAAAAGAGGAACTGAGCCACCCTGAGCCAGGAGAGGCCAGTGGAGGAGGACACACGTTGGCAGCTGTGGCCAGGCCCGCCTGGGGCCCAGCTGGGAGGATATTGTTCCCAGGCACAGTCAGGCTGGCCGGGCAAGGGCCCTGGGACCGGCTGCCGCCTCCTCCCGGCCAGAGGAGCTGGGCCGGGAAGGGAGGCCACAATGGGCCCCTTTCTCCCCTGGTTGATTGAGACAGTTCAGTTCGGAATATTTAAGCAGTTGTATATATTCACAGACTGCAGTGAGGGGACAGGAGGACCCAAGGAGGCCGGCCGGCGATCAATGCATAATCAGATAACTGCCCGCTCGACGAGGCTTTAAGCGAAGATCAGCCACTCAAACTCTAATTCCTCTTGCTAATTAAGCAGCCTGTTAATTGCTCTGGGGCTCTAATGCCCATCATTATGCCTGTAACAGCCCGTGTGACAGCAGCGGGCCTGGGGCTCGGGGCCCACAAAGGAGCCCAGAACCTAATGAATCGGCCAGCGCTGGGCCCCGCGCCACTGGCCCGCACCTCGCCGCACAGCCCGCTCCGCTCCCGGGCCCGGCACGGTGGGGGCAGCGCCCTGCATGCTGACCAACACATCAGAAATGCCGGGACGCACCGGGACTGCCAGCAAAGGAAAGAGCTCGTTCTTGAGACCCTTAAAGAAAACCTGCCTGGTCCAGCGACCTGTGCAATTCTCCCTAAAACTCAAAAGTTCCCCGAAACCTCTTCAGGGCCAGTCACGGTCAGTGGCCCTGAGTTTTCTGAGTGCAACTCCAGCTGGGCTGGCTACCCTGCCCTTCCAAGCCGCCGGGCAGTGCTGAGTGGCCTGGGGAAAGTCACCTGGTGTCTGGGCCTCAGTTTTCCCTGCCCAACCTGGCACTATAGCACATACCTCAGGGGGCACAGGAGACCCCAGGGGCTGAAGAGACCCCACCCAGGGATGACACGGAGGGCAGCCCACCCTCTAACTGACCTCCCCTTCCTCCTCGTCGGCGGCACCAGGCCTGGCCTCCCGGTCAGCTGTTGGGGGCCTCTCAGCCCAGAGCCCTGGGCCTGGGCTGTGTGGTAAGAACTGGCCTCTGCCTGACGCATCGAGGCACCCAAAGCCGCCGCGGGAGGAGGACAGGCCGCTCGAGTGAGGCGCAGCTGTGCGATGCCCTCGCCTCCCGGCCTGTTGCCTCTGGCCTCCCACAGGCCCCAGCGAAGCAAAACCTCAGAGCCGTCACCAAAGAGAAACTCGGCAGAAACGTGTTTGTTTTGGGTTGGCCGAATGGAGTTTTTCCAGAGACCCAGAAAGATGGCAGAGAACACCCAGGACCTGAGGGCCTGCAGCGTGGCTGGAATCTGAGCGCCGGGTGGGGGTTGAGGGGGACACAGGCCCCGCCACACGTGATGCCGCCTCCTTCTAGCACCAGCAGACCCCCCAGGGCCCACGATGCACAGGAGTCTTCAGGGGGTCCTCCTGCTCTGCAGGGTCTGTCCAGGCGGAGGGCTGCCTCCAGGTCCCCAGGCTGGGCACACCAGCCGGCAAGGGGACGGGGTCACCCCACCTTCTAATGTGTCCCCTTAATTAATGTCTAATGCCAGGGGGTCACGGCACCACCGTGAAGCCAGAAGGGACGCATGCTTGGGTCTGACCCAGCCCTCACTCTCCTTCCCCTCCCTGGAGCCTGGCAGGAGGGCTGAGTGGCCCACAGGCCAGGCCAGGCCAGGCCTGGAGTGCGGCAGGTGGTTGCCGTACAGCAAGGGGCTCACTCCCAGACAGAGGGTGTGACATTGACCTGAGGGCCCAGCTGTGGCTGCCACCTCCGTCCTGCCTGGTCCTCTGTCCATTACTGGACAGCAGGTCATGTTTAGAGGTCGTGTGGGCAGACGGCCCCCGGTGAAGGTCACTGCCAGGCCAGCCAGGCCAACAGCAGTGCAGAGATTCCTGCACGGGCTCAGAAGAAATGGGACCTCCTCCAGGGGCCCCTGCAGCCAGCTGCACGACCCCGGAGAGCTCATGGGGCCAGCTAGGGTCTCACATCTGAGGCTGGCAGACTCCTCGCCCCGCCTGGGCGCCACGGCCCCAGAGAGACACGATCCTGCCAGGAGCCGAGGAGTGGGGCCATGCCCGCCCTTCAGGGTGGGGCTCGCGGGCCTCCTTGTGTCCTGCTTCAAAGTGGCGTGATGCCCCCACAGCTGTCACCATGGCTGTGGCCTGCATCTCCACACCCGGGGGGGGGGGGCACTTCACAGTCTTGACAAGGTTGTGACTTTCTTGTCTTTCCCGCAAATGAGGAGAGGTCAGGTGACCTGCCCCAGGCCTGCACCGCAGATGCAGAGCTTGGACTTCAAACGGGACGTCTAACCACGTGGAAGGACAGGAAAGGATGACTCTGCGTTGGCCTCGTCCCCTGGATCCTCACTGTACCAGGACCATGGCCTCCAACGTCCCACAGGAGGGCAGAGAAGGGGCTGGGACTGGCGGTCCCCCCAATTCTAGCGGCTCCCACGTCGCCTGGGAAGACTCTGGGCTTCCATCACACAGGAGCGGGATCCTGCTCTCTGAACTGACAGGCAGTACAAGAGGAGGGTGAGAGAGCCACCGCCTCCAGGAAGGCCCCATGGGCTCCAGCCACTCTCCAATCATGCCAGGGGAAAGCGTTTTATCTTGGCCTTCCACACCTCGCTTGCAGGTTTGTAGATTTGACAGACGCCTCGAGAGTCACAGCTCTTAACCCCTGCAGACAATGATGGTTTCCCATTACCACCCTGCTAGCTTTCCCAGGCTCCTCTGCAGGTGCAGACAGACACGTTGCCGGAAGCTGGTACCGTCACATCCTGAGGTCCCTGCTCCCACGCACAAGGGAAGACTCCTGATGCTTGGGGCAGAGCTCCGGCTTTGCAGAGGAGGAGGCACTGAAGACGGGGAAGTCCCGATGGTGCATCGGCTACAACCACTCGGCCGACATGCAGAACCCGAGTGTCGAGCCTCCCGGGTGCCTCGACCGTGTGCCAGCGTGTGAGTGGCCAAGTGGATTTCTCCTTCGCACACGATGAAACCTGGGCATCTCCTGCCCACCTCGGCCCTTTGCCACCCGAGGCCCAGAGCACCAAGCCCCACCCCGCACTGCCCCCCAGGCCCCAGATGCCCCACTCTCTCCCCTCGCCCCTCCTTCCAGACGAGCCCCCTCAGTGGGTCGTGGGTCGTGGGTTGTCCGGGCGCTGGGACTCGGCGGAGTCCTGGTTTGAATTTGCGAGGCTGGGGCTGGTTTTCATTCCCGGCAGCCGCCTTCCTTGAGCCCTACAGGAAGATTCAACCTGTTCAAAGTCGAAACAAAATAAAATGCAACAGCATCTCTCCACCCCTTATTAAATTAAGAATTCTGGCCGGTAAGGGAAACCCCTAAATTCGATTTCCTTCCCTGGGCTGCTTTCGGTGGTGGGGGGCTGAGTCTGGTAGAAGCCGGGACGGTGGCATTTGTTGAGTGGAGACACTTCATTTTTTTCACTCATGGAATGATCCTTTCTTCCCCTGCAGGCCTGTGAGTTCTGTTGATTCTGCCCAAACCAGAATCTGCTCCCCATGGTGGCTCGGAACTGCCGGAGGCCTGGGCTGGGCCGGCATCTCCAGGAAGGCCACTTGCCCCGAGGGGCAGAGCTCCGAAAAGACATCGCATCAAGTCTGTGATGAACCTAAAGGCACAGGGGGCGTCTTCCCTGGACAGACATTCGACCCTTCTCAGAAAATCTGCAGACACCTGACTCTCCAGGATCGGTCCCTTTTGGGGCTCACTCACTTTGGGGACCATATTTGACTGTCCGGGGACATGAGATTGTGCAATTAGACACAGAGGATTATCTACAAAGAAAGAGCTGGGTATCTCAGGAACGTTTCGTGGCGAGTTTCATTTTTCCTGTGCCGGACGCCGAGGGCAGTGGCGGAGCGGTGGGCAGGCCTTACCAGGCCGTGTTCCTGGGCGCCACGCGGCTGCAGAGCTGCCAGGACATGGCCTCGGCCCCCTGACCTCCCCAGACACCGTGCGCGGGGCAGGGGCTCGCGGTGAGCGCGGCTCCCCTAATAAGATCCACATTCTGCCGGGTGCACATTTAATACAAAAGATCTGGCGATACCCAGCGCCCGCGCCGCACTGGCCCGACTGAAAGGCCTTTGTTCGGGGAGATTAGAGCAGATTTGCTTTCATTTTTCATGATGTTTCACTCACTACATCGCCTGGGTTCCTGATGTGGCTGCAGCCCTCCATGGTTCCACGTCCCACCCGGCCCTCACATTCCAGGGGTCTCCAGCCACCTCGGGGACAGGGTGCTGGCTGAGGGCAGGCCTGCAGGGCCAGCAGAGTGGGTTCAGGCAGCAGGCGGCCGCCTAGGCCCAGCCACTGTCCCCCGAGGCTGCGTGGCTGTGCCTAGCCCCCGCCTTCCCAGACTCACATCTGGTTCTCTGCATTTGGAGGCCGTGGTCATTTTTCACTGCGCCCTTTGTCCACACTTCCTCGTCCTGGCTGAGGGCTGGGAGCCACCCTCGGGCCGGGCAGCAAGGCCTGCAGGCCAGCGGCCGCACAACTCCTGGGGTCTCGACAGAAACGGTTTTGTTCCGGCTGGGGGCCTGTGAGCTACAGCTTGATCTTACTGTGTTTTGTTTTAATTAAGAGCTGATCCTTTTTTGAGCCCATTCCTGAAAATAGCTCCATGTTGCTTTCCTCCAGGACATAAGGCTTTTAAAATAAAAGCCTTTTTCGAAAACAAATAATGTCCTCCCCTCACCCGACCTCGACCACCTCCTAGGGTCATTTTCATGGGCAGATGCTGGTGTTGGAGCCACTGCTGCCCCCGGGCCTTGCTGGGAGGGTGGGCTCCCGGGGCCCTGGCCATCCGACCCCATGCACCCTGGACCGCTCCGGGACAGTGGGGAAGCCGGCCCCAGGCTGGGGATGGGCCTGTAGTCCAACAGCCCCTCTGCTTGCGGCTCCACCACCTCCCCCGGGCCTGCCTCAAGAGCCAGGGCACTAATTGCAGCATTTTCCTGCACAAGAGAAAGACAAGAGGAGAAAACACCCACTTATGTTGTCCCAACACAAGATTCTGACATGTTAACAAGTTTATTATATCCTGTTTCTAATCTAAACACAGAACGAGTTCTCAGCAGAAGTGGGAAGCCAGCCTCGAACGGTCCTCTCTGGGGCCCTGGCTCGGCCCGCCGCCCATGGTCCCCTCGTTCCACCTGCCTGGGGTCACCGGACACCCCTCAATACCCACCCCAGCTTTCACCACTGAAGGCCTCAGCAGCTCTGGCCGTTAGGCTCACAGGCAGGCGTCCACCCCTTGTCCTCCCTCCGGTCTGCAGGGCACAAGGAGCAGGGCAGATGGGCAGAGGTCTCCTGAGTTCCTCTCAGGCCATCTGGGTGGCCTGTCCAGCTGACAACAAGTTTCCGTCTCGGGCTTCAACAGGGTGGTGGCAGACCCTTTGGGGTCACTGAAAATAAAGGAATGGTCTGTACCTGGGGTGCTCTCTGTGAGTGACAGCCCCCTCAAGTTCATGAACAAGCCTCCTCCCAGCCACCCTTCAGCTGGTGTCTGTCCCCTGTCCCCACCCTCCAGCCACACCCTGAGCAGGTGTGCCCTTACGGGGGGTGGACTTGTATACCCATCTTCCGCTTTCTTTACGCTTTGTCCGTTTTCTGGCAGTTAGGAGTCGACGGGAACACGGCAGCACGCACAGGGCCGAGGTGCGTCAGACGCAACCCCAGAACCTTCCAGTGCCTGGGGAGGGCTGGCCGCCAGACTGTGGGCCGGGGGAGGGGGGGACACATGATATTTGTGGAACAACATGATATGGGGCCAGCGAGGAGACATCCTACAGATTTAATCCATCCCCTTAATTACTTGGATTTCAAGCTGTGAACTGATAAGTCAGCCGGGCGGCAGGGGCTGGCCCGTCACCATCTTCCCACAGAGGCTCAGGGAACCACCTGTGGACCTGGGCCAAGGATGGGTGGTGGAGGCTCCGGCCGACCCTGAGCAGGGAGGCCTGTGCCCTGGCCTCTCCGGGGTCCCTCAGCCCTGGGGAAGGGATCCACAGCACGGCCGCCTATGGGACTCAGACCCTGGGGCAAGCAGGCAGAGCTGCCGGCAGGAGGGTGGGCGCCCCTCCCCTCCTCAGAGTCCGCACAGGGCTGTGGCCACCAGGCAGGGCACGGTCCCTTCCTTGCTGCAGCTCCGAGGGCAGCAGGGATGGGGTGCTGCCCCTCCCCCAGTCTCGCCCTCCCCCGCGGTCTGCAGATGGGCCTGTCGGCTGCTAAGTAAGAGACAATCCAGCGTGACCAGAAGGGCAGGCCTTTCTCAGCTTCTGGAACGATTTTCAAACACTTAACTCCACGGCTTACATTAAGAAAAAGGATCAGTCATCGAAATCTCATTGTGCCGGCACAAGAACGTGGCACCCCCACCACTCTCCCACGTTCCCGAGCCTCAGGCCTCGGTTTCCTGCCAGCCAGGAACGCTGCCCCAGGCTTCTAGAACCCTCTCCCCAACGAGCTTCCCAGCCCGGCCCACTCTGGCTGATCCCGAGAGCACACATGGCTTGGCCCTCCCACCCCAGGACACCCGAGAAGAGCTGCACCCCTGCCCTGCAGCCCCCAAGCCCCCAGGGCCCCCATGCCCCTGCAGCCCCCACACCCTCCACCCACGCCATGCTTCCCAAAACCCCCCAGCCCCGCAGCAAGGCCTAGGGGCCGCCGAGGCTGTGCTGAGAAGACCCGTCCCTTGTCCCCGACCAGTCCAGACAGCCGGGTCGGCCAAGACTGGACGGAGAGACCCCTCCCCGTGGCCTTTCAGGGAAATGACTTTCCAAGCTGGGGTCCAGAGAAAGGTAATTAACCAGACCCCAGAGGGCCGAGCCTGCGTTGGGTCACCCGCCTGGCCACACAAAGAGCCACTGGGGTGCCAGGCCTGCCATGGCGCTCCATGCACACCAAGAGCTGGGCAGCTCACTCGCCTCCACCCACCCCTCGAAAGGAAGCCCCCTGCGGCTGAGAGAGGCACTGGCCGCTGGGAAAGGGAACAGCAGGGCTCTACTGGGTGGGGGTATCCACGCGAGCCCCTTGGATCCATGGGCGTCCAGGCAGAAGTCACAAGGCCGGTGTGTTTGGCCACAAACGCCCTCAGCCTGACAGAGGCACCTGGAGCAGGCAGATGAGGCCCAGGGCAGTGGAGGGGTATCCTGGGCCCACGCTGCCCTCTCCGTCCTAGGCTGACCAAGGGGTGCGGCTGAGGCCCCTGGCCTGCCTCGAGGTCAGGAGTCCCGAGAACCGAGGTCTTGCGGGCTGGGCTGGGGCTCACTCAGTCCTTTCTTTATGGGACTCCCGTGCCACCTCGGCACAGAGGCAATGCTGGTGCCCTGTATCCCCACACCGGTACATGCTCACACGTGTGCACGCACCCACATTCTTGTACTCACACATGCACACTCGTGCGCATGCATTCCTTAGCAGAGCCCCCCCCCGCCCCACACAGGCCTGGGTCTCCCCTGCTCACGTCCCTTCGTGGGTGGCCCCCCCCCCCCCCCCCCAAGGCCTCCTCCAGGCTGAGATGGAGTCGGCCCTGTGGTGCTCAGGACAGTTTGCTGGACATCGTGAGTCTTGGCTTACGCCATCCAAACATACGCCAGGGAGGCTCCTGGCTCCAAGCTCGGCTCAAACACTCTTTCTACTGAATCCGGTGAATGGGAGGGGCTGGGGGCCGGGGTGCCCCAACCCTCCTGGCCTCATTTCAAAGTAGACACAGGACTATGCTCACAGCTGCCCTAAGACCAGCGAGCCCTGGGTTTATGACCTACTGAAGAGAACAGAACTCAGAGACGTCCGCAGGACCGCCGGGTCCATGGCTCCCGCCCCCACTGTGGCACGAGGCTGCGACCCGGCCCAACACACGCACACGGCCTGGTTCTCGGGACCAAGCCAGGCACTGGACACCCAGGGCCTCCTCCCCCACACCCTGCTCCTCACACTGGAGATGGACACACAGGAGGTACAGGGGCCTTTTCTGGTCTGGGTCACTCAGCAGATCACCCAGAAGAGGCTGGAAAACAGAAGAAAGTAGGACGGGTGGGCCTGGGCTCCACAAGGCTGCCCAGACCTGCGGCTCTCAAGCGCCGTCCTGGGGGGATCTGGGGGGCGGGGGTTGTTCCCACCGCACCTTGCTGGCTGGCCCCCCACCTCCACAGGGACTCTGCGACCCCTGGTTTCAATTGGCCCCATCCCTCCACGGTCTAATCCGATTTCCTCTCCTAAGGAAGGCTGTGGCCATGGCCACGGGGACACGCCGGCCTCTGGCTCCCTGGTTGCCATATTTGTATTTAAAATGCCCTTAAACCCGGGCCCACCTGGGGCAGCAATCCTAGAGGTGAGCGTGGAGATGGGAAACCAGGAATGAATTATTCTAAGAGGATGTTGCTGAATAAGCCATGGCGAAAAAGCTTAGAGCAGAAAAGCGTGAAGGCAGGGGTCTACCCCACAGAGAACAGCATCCCCCGACGGGAGCCCCTGGCCTGATCGCCGTGCAGGGGAGCCCGTCACCCCCATCCCCGGGGACACCTGCAGGACAGCTGTGCCTCGTCCACCCAGCACTGCAAACTCAATTCCCACCTCTCAGGACGGTGCGGACCCAGGACTCCCGGTGTGAGGGCGCTGGAGGCGGTGAGCGTTGGCCTGGGTTGGTTGTGAGGTGGCCAAGTGAGCGGTACTTTGCTGTCCGCCATCACACGTCCGCGAGTTTGCTCTGAAGTGCTGCTGGAGGGGGCCTGGGGCTGCGCTGTGCAATATCCACCAAAACAATGATAACCTTTCTGGGGGCTGGGGGGCAGGGGCCCACTGAGGTCCGGAATCCCAGAGCCAGGTTCAGGGGGCAGAGCTGTCCTGGGGGCCTGGGGGGCCAGGCAACTGCACCAGCAAGAAGCAGCTTTGACCTGCGTCTCACCTCCTGGCCTCGGAGACCCTCACTGTGCCTGGGCTCGGCTCCAGGGGTGGACAGGCCCCACGGTGCCAGTGATCAGAGCCGGGGCCAGGGCCCCACGGTGCAGCCTCTGTCCAAGGCTGCAAGAGGGCCTGGCATGGGCTGCCCAGCCAGGGAAAGGTGAGGGTCCAAGTCCACGAGTGATCAAGCCCAGACCAGGGCCTGCTGCCTGGGAGCAGGGTCAGCGGCACTGGGTGGAGTTGCCGTCTTACGAGCAAACTCCCCTCAGGGACCAGGGGACGGAACCACCAGAGCCACCCAGGGTGTGCTCGGCTCCTCCCACCTGCGCTGCTCCCACGTGCTCTGTCCTCAGCTGTGGTTTTCCGTTTTGTATACAGTAGGCACTCAACACATGGATGGACTGAACATACCAGGGAATGGACGTAGCAGGTGAACTTCTATTGAGTGACCTGCTGGAAGACAGGGGCCCCCTGGGGCCCCCAAGAAGGCCCTGGCCTGGCACCCTCCATGCCCGCCCAGCCCCATAGTGGTGTGGGGTCAGCACCTGCTGTTGAACCCAGCCTCCCGGGAGCTGCAGGGGCCGCGAGGGGCTGTGGGGACAGCAGCTCCCTGGTGCCGGACACAGGGGGAAATGGCCATAGTGCCTGCAGAGCTGCATCATGGCCCCCGAGGAGCTGGAGAAGAGCCAGGTGGAGCTTTGTGGAAGCTGACAAACTGGCATTGGGCGTCTGCAGCCCGGGAGCCTCTAACATGCTAACCTGTGGCCGCAGGAGACTCTGAATTCGTGGCCAGGATTCAGGCCAGGGCTGGACAGCCACGGCCAGGTGCAGCCTTCGGACAGGCAGCCTTGCTCTCTCGTGGCGCCCCTGCCCCCACCCGCCCCACGTGGGCTCACAGCATGGGCGGCACTGTGGGCAGGGTGTGCACAGACCATCTCCGATCGCCTCTTTGTCCTGGGGAGCTCCGCGCACAAGCCCTGCCTGATGGAGTATTGATCCTAGGAGTGCAAAGTCCGGCATGTCATTAGTCCAATCTGCTCTCAAGCTGACACAATCCCATCATTTGTCATCTGCCCTGTCCTGCTGGGTTTGTTTAGGAGCTGGGGTATTTGCTTTATCTGTCACTTTCCAAGCCTCCCCCGAATGCCTTCCGCAACGGGAGTTTATGGGGCCACCACGTTCTCACAGCCCCTCCACCCCCGCCCTCCACTGCCAGGACATTTGTCGGGTTCTGAGGCCATCACATGAAGGTCCCATTAGCACTGACCCAGCATGGCCCATGTCATCCCACAGAGAGCATCTCCCCAACCAGTCAGCGAAGCCAGTCCCATCGTCCTCCTCAACCCATCAGGACAACGGTGAGGCGCAGAGAGGGGCAGCACTTGGCTCAGGTCACACAGCCAGGAGGGGCCCAGCTGAGGTTGAAAACCAAATGCCCTGGCCTCCAAAGGCTGCGTCCTGAGACACCGGGGATGCTGTCGCCAAGCAGGGGCTGGAGGGTGGACGGCTGGGGGTGTGATGGGAGGAGCCGGGGCTGGGCCAGCTGTGCGCTGGGGAGGCTCCTGCCCTCACACTTGGGGAGCACCCGCAGGAGCCTCCTTTCCTCGACCCCTGATGTCTGCACGCTGCCTATTGCCCTCCAGGGCCATCCTGGGGGCTGTTTTGGGAGAGGGAGTGTTTCCTGGTGGATGAGGCTCAGGGGACAAATGACTGCTGTGGGTTCCTTGACCGGAGCACACCCCCATGCACACCCCCATGTGCCAGCATCTGGGGCAGCCAGCTTTCCTTGAGTGTGTGTGCACGAGTGTGAGCAAGTGTGTGTGTGCATTTGTCTGTGTGCGCGCATACATGTGAATGTGTGGGCGTGTGTAAGCAAGTGCATGAGTCTGTATCTACAGGTATGTGGGAGTGTGAGCACATGTGAGCGTGTCTGTGTGAGTGTGTGTATGCGTGTAGTGGGGCCACGCTGCTCTCTTAAAAGGACCCCGTGACATTTCAAACAAACATCTAAACGCGAATCTACATTTTAAAACCTGGCGACTTTGCCGCTGAAACGGCTCCATACACTGCTTGTGGGTTTAAAAACAAAATCAAACAAAAACATTTCCAGGCGAAGGAAACTGCTCTAACGTTTGTCCCTGTGCATCCCGAGTGTTTAAGATCAAAGAGGAAGGAATGGGAAATAATCTCGAGTCAAATTAGACCCAGCCCTGAGCTCTGAGGCTGTCAGGGCACAAGCGCCCCAGGCAGCTCCCTCCCCACTGGGACCAGGGCGCAGGCTGTGTGGGAGCCATCGGGGTGTCAGCATTTGGGGGTGCGACCTAGTGCACAGAGGCCAGGGATGCTGCTCAACATCCACAGTGCCCAAGACAAGGAATTTTCCGGAACAAAGCACCATCGATGGGACAACCCTGCTGCAGCCTAGTCCTCCTTCTGGGCTGCTCCCCCCTGCACCCAGGTCTCTCTGCCTCGTGTGTGATGTGTCTGCTCAAACCCTCCTTCTTTCCTTCCTTCCTGCATGTCTTTATTGAGCAGCTACTGTGTGCTGAGGGCTGAGTCACTCTCTGGCTCGGACCCAGGTTGCAGGGGTGGTGGAGTGGACCAGGGACTCAGCCCCCTCAGAGACCCCCCACCCCAGCCCCCCACTCAGCTCTTCTGCATCGCCCTCCCTCCTGCAGCCACGGCAGGACCATGGAACACAGAGCTCGGAGGAGAGCGTTCCGCCCTCTGGGGGTCGGGACACCCAGACCCTCTCTCGGGGGTCTCCAACCTCTGGGAATGGGTCCAAGCTGTCCAGTGATGGACCCAAGGGAGCTGCACTGAGTCAGTTCCCAGGTGGCCTTGAGATGCCGGGTGAGCAGGGCTGGCGCTACTCCGTCCCTGGAAGACCCACATGGCGCTGGGGGCGAGTCCCATCCTCATAACAGTTCGCTGAGTCTGGAGCCAACAGTGGGCCCCGGGCTGAGCCCTTTGCATGTGTGGCCTGCTGGTACCCGGGGCCCCTTCCCCCCAGGAGGCCCCAGTGACCACCCTGGTCTACTAGGAAGGAGCAAGCAAGGCCATAGGGCCGGCCGCTGGGCTGCCCTTCCCTTCACCTCCCTGCAGATTCCACTTAGGGGCGTTGCCGCCCTCTGATAGATTCGTCAATCAAGTGTGACTTCCCGCTCAGCCAGCAGAAGCCAGTGGCCCAGAGCAGCTGCCCAGCTGCAGGGGAGGGGTCAGCGGCATGGGAAGGTCCTGCCTCCAGGAACATGGCCACTGGGGGCCACCGGGTGGATGGTCATCGGCCCCCGCCCTGCCCTGCGGCGTGGGGTTCAAGCTGCAGGTCGCTGAAGTCATCAGTAGCAAAAGTAAACACCCAAGTGCCGGGAGCCTATAAAAGAGGGCGGTGCGCACCCCAGAGCGCGCCGAGTGAGCGCGTTTACGAGCCCGTGCCTCCCACTCCTGTGTGCCGCGGGGGTTCGGTTTCATTTTATTTGAGGAAAACTTTCACTGAGTGCAATAATGTTGGTGACCAAAGAAAATCAAACGTGGAGGCGGGAAGGTGGGTCGCCGGGGAGGGCTGGCGCTCCCACTCAAGCCCCAGCATCTCTTCCGGGCGGCGGGCGGGCCGGAATTTGGAGACAGAGGCAGCACTGCATTCCTTTCCTTCTGCCCTTTGTCACCAGAGGAGGACGCCTGGCTTCTCTGCGTCTGTCTGATCCTTTCAAGTGATGTCCTGGACCCAACTTTTCCTTTAATGAAGACCTTTCTGGCATTCCCTTAGGATCTACCCAAAAAATAAAGGAAAAAGAGGAAAGAAAGACAAGGGAAATAAAGGAACTTCCCGAGCTGGTGAGCACGGATGGGGCCGGAGTTTTATTAAAGTCTTTTCTATTTACTTCCCACCTAGATAAGATCTTAATCGCAGCCCCCAAATTATCCGGGCTGACATTTATCAAGGCCGTCGCCGCTCCGCCCGCCCGGCCATCAGCCTTTCTTCCTGCCCTCCCTTTCAATGGAAGTTAATTTCGAGCACATGATTTATCTTGCTGGGCGAGCAGCACCGAGGCGGCCCACCTTTTCAAAGGGCGGGCTGGGGAGTGAATTATAGCGGCGCTGTCCAGTGATTGGGTTCCGTGGGGAAGGAGAATAGGCAGCAGTGTGTTGCCTGATGTGATGCTGGGCCTTTTCAGCCCGTGAAGAAAAAAAGATTAGGCCTCTGACGGCGGGGCTGACAGGCGAGCTCAGGACAGCAGACAAAAGGCCGGTACCTGAAAGCTGGACCCGCACCGCCCCAAGGGGGTGTGTGCACCTCACCCGCCTCCTTTGCATGTGCTCAGGCCCCTCAATGCCCTGGCCGGCCGCTGCTCCCCACCTCGCTCCTGGTCCCTCCTCCCCCTCCCCCCCCACTCCTACTGCTCTCCCCCTCCTCTTTCCCTCCTCTTTCCTCTCCCTCCTCCCCCAGCTCCCTTCTCTCTCCTTCTTCCCTCTCCACCTCCTCCTCTCCCTCCTCCACTCCTCCCCCCTCCTTCTTTCCCTCCTCCCTTTCTCCTGCCCCTTTCCCTCCTTGCCTGCCCGCCCCATCCTCCCCCCCACCCTCCCCGCAGACACCCTCCGGCCCCAGGTCCTGCACTCAGGTCACAGCCTGGCTCTCAGCCCTTTCGACAAGAATCCCGCCTCTGTGCGCAGATTCCTCCCAGCCAGTGCCCCACTCAAGAGGGAGAATCTTGTCCATCGTGCCCCCCACCCCCCAGCTCAGGGAACACACAGAGGCCTGTGCGGACCCGCCCCCACTGAGGCTGGCAGAGGGCAAAGCCCTTTCTCTTCCATCCGCCTGTCCTCCGGGGATCTGGCAGGACAGGCTGCCAGCGTGGGCGCCGGGTTCCAGCTGGGGCCAGCGGGACCCAGAGCTGGGGGTGGACACGGGCCCAGGTGGCTGACCTCGGACACCCGGGATCCTGTGCACACAGCCACCACAGGGGCCTCCCTTCCTCCCTCCAGGTCCTCCTAACCGGGCACACACACACAGGGCCTGCTGGCTCGGAGCCAGGGTCCCACAGACATCCATGTAAGGCCCTGGCCAGCCCACGGCCCACCACCCTGCCCAGACTCGGTCAACCTCTGGGTACATCTCCCCAGAAGCCTCAGGAGGGCCAGGACTGGGCAGCCATTCTTGTCCACAGACCAGCTCACATCTGGTCTCCCAGCAAGTGTCTCCACGTACCGCCTGGGCCTATCTCTGGAACCGATGGCTCCTGGACCTGCCCTGTCTGGAGCTCTCGCTCTGGGTCAAAGCAACGCTCAGCCTGCCGTGTCCAGAACCTTCTCTCTAGGAGGCAAGAAGGAACCCACAACTCAGAGACGCCACATGAGCACAAGGAAATCTCACACCCAGCTAACCTCAACAGCCTAACAGAAATAAGCCATCTCTTTGGACGTGATTTGCATGACTTTTTGAGAAAAGCCTTCTGTTAGGTCCAACTTGAATCACTAAAACATGCTCATTTGAACATTAAGGAGACAGAAAAGAAAAGAGCCCTAAGTTGGACAGAGCCCTAAGTGGGACAAGCAGAGAAACTCCTGGCAGGGCAGTTAGCACAGCCTTGGACCCCGGGAAGAGGCGAGGTGGTGGGAGGCCGGCCTCCAGGTTCCTGCCACCACCCCCACCAGCACCCAGCACAAACCCCTCGAGAGGACACAGGTGTGTCCTGGAGCTCCCATCCCTTCTGCATCCCCCTTGCCCTTGGGACCTGGCCAAGGTGTTCTCAAGGAAGCCAGGATGCAGAAGGACAGGGCCCAGGGAGGCAGCCTCCTCCTCACCCCACGTGAGTAAGCCAAGGGGCTTGCTAGCGCAGCCCTAGACCCAAAGGGAAGTCAGCCAGGCCCCCCAAGGCTGCCAGTCCTCCTGCAGGCCTTCCTGGGGCAGAAGCAGGGGTCAGAGCTAGTGGGCGACAGCACCAGGGAGAGCCTCACATGCTGACCCCAGGCCGGGCACTGGGCAGGTTCGGCACCATGAAACGCCTTGAGGAGCGCAGAGAGCCATGCTGGGGGATGGCCAGGGAGGCTGGGAGACCTCAGGGTTCCCAGGCTGAGTTTAAGCTGCAGATTTTGGGGTGTGGGCCCCTCTCTCCTCCACTAAGCACCAGCTAAGTTCTGGCTTCTCCTTTTTACGAGATCTCCCTGGTAAGGGCAGCTGGAAGAAAAGGCCAGATGGAAGGAGGAGCAGAGCGCCCTTGGTGTCATGGGGAATATCTGTGGGCTCCAGCAGGGCCTGACCCTGCCCTGCACGTGCCGGCAGCGCCCGCCACGCCCTCTCCCACAGGCTGTTTCTTCTCCCTCACAGGGCAGACAGGTGTGGTGATGAGCAAAGACAACACTGCGAAGGAGGCTCCTGGAGGGACCCAGCGTCATTACCGTGCTCTCTAGATCAAAAGCGAGGAGGAGCCCGTGGCCATTCAGGCACCGCGCCCCACCCAGGGCATGGAGGAGCCTGTGGGCTGCATCTGTGTCGGGGAGGGAACCGGAGCCAGCGTCCACGACAGGTGAGCTTCCACCGGAAACACACCCGTCATTGGTCAGTACAGCTGCCTGCCCCTTGCAGGGTGTCTGGGGGTAGTGTGACTTTTGAGACCCCACCGTCACTTCAGGACTCAGGGGTCACCGTCACTTCAGGACTCAGGGGTCCTCTTTGCTCAAATGCAGGGATGGGGATGGAAATTCTCCCCCACGCCGCTCCCCTGGGATGAATTCAGTGCTGTTCACTGATGACCACAGTTTCCTGCCCCGTGTGAAGCTGGTCCCTAATCGCTGCTCATTAATCCTTGGCGAAGCCCCCGCTCTAATGGCCTGTGATGCTTCCATGGGCCCCCGGGAGGTTGAAGTACCAGACAGTTATTAAAAGATAGTTGACTTCTGGGAGCGCCGAGCGGCGGGATCATTTGAGCATCTGTTTAGGCAGCCACGCTGAGCACTGGCACCCAGGAGGCAGGAAATCACAGCCCTGCGGCCCTGGGGCTGGACGGATGTGGCTGCTCCCCAGATGGTGCCATCCCTTGGACACCAGCAAACTACTACTAATTAATTATTATTAATAAACACAAGTTAGTGTCCGCAGCTTTCAGTCTCATCCAAGAAGCTGGCAGCCCACCCACCTGCAAAATCCGACGATAAAGAAGCCCACTCAGCCCCAGACAGGGACAGCCAGCCCACTCCACCCAGAGGGCGGGCAAGGCCCAGCCTTCGTGGGGGCCGACACTGCATAAACCTATGTTTTCAACCTACGTGACTTTGTTTTACTCTACTTTTTAAATATTACAACGTCTTTTGGGACAATCTGCGGTCATCCTAGAGTGACAAGGGGATGCTACCCTGCCTCAGACTTTCCTGTTCAAACTGTCCCCCTCCTTCGGTTCCAGCAGAGACCCTGCGGCTGGGAGGTCTAGCCTGTGGCAGCGGCGTGCAGGCCCCACGGCTTCCAGACCTGTGAGTGCAGAGTGAGGCTGCATGGACGGCTCCGGCCCGAGCCCCGATGAGCCTCACCACCTCTCTGACCTCGCTCCCCTTCTCCTCCTCTCAGGGCGGACGTCAGTGCAGCCTTCCTGCGACGTGCCGAAGCAGTTTAAAGTGCTTATTGTGACACTCCCTTCAGGCCTTCAGCATAGACCCAGGCATGGACCAGCTGACCCATGGGAAGGGGCGGGGGGCCTGGAAACAGACCCTCACGTGCACAAAACTTTGACCTGTCACCAGGGTGGCACTGCAGGTTACCTGGTGACGTGTCAGATCGCACAGCCCAACACTGCCAGGCGGGGACAGTGGCTGCCCGCATGCCGCAAAGAATAAAGCCAGACCCCTGCCTCACGCCATTCACAACAACACACGACAGAAGGATTGAAGGGTTTAGATCCAGACAGCAAAGTTCAAAACTTTCAGCAGGAAGTCGAGGAGAATCTGACCTGTGGACGGGACAGGATATACGAGCTAAGACGGATGCACTGGGGAGGAAAGGAAAGCCTGGGCGTTCTGGCTCCCCGTGCCCCCTCCCTTCACCCTTCAAATGTGAGCCTGCATGCGTCTGTGCCATGGGCGTGCTCCCAGGCTGTGAAGTTGGTTTCTCCCGAGCAAGGAAAGAGCTTGGCAGGGCCCGGTGGGGAGCCAGCCTCCATGATGCAGGCAGCCGCGGTGGTGCCCGTCTGCCGCGGGTTCTCCCTGCCGGTCCCACTCCCCTGCGTGCAGTCACACACAGTCTGCTCCTGAGCGCCCAGGAGAGACCAGCCCAGGCTGGCCACATGTCGAGGTCATGGGGCTGGGCTCGGCCGATGCTCTGGGAAGAGAGTGAGCAGAGACCTGCTGGGGGCTGACCCCCCGGGGAGGTGTCTGGGGTTTGCCAGCACAGTGCCTGGGATCATGTGTGTCCCCAGCAAGGGAAGGTGGTTCTGAGATGTTAGTCCAGGGTGGAGGACAATAGGGGATGAAAATCCACCCAGGCTGCTTCCCATACTTATTGTGATATCCTAACAGGGTTTACCACAGCACGGCCCGTCGGGGAAATGGGCTGAGACCGGAGAAGTCCCCCAGCAGGTATTTGAGCCGGCGGGTGCTAAGGAGATCTGCGGGCTCCCTGTCGGGCATTAAATGATCTATACTTAAAGGATTGCTCTGTTTACATTAGAATTAGCTGAGCAGACTGACACCAAGGAACTGCTGGCTTCCAAATCCCGAGGCCGGTAATCCCTCCGTAAGCCCCACTGTCTGAACCACCTGGGCGCAGAATCACGCGTCAGCGGCTCCTCCGGGCCAGCCCGCCTGGCCAGCCGCCTGCTCCCAGCCCTTGGCCTTGGCCCGCTGGCCAGGCTGGGGTGAAGCCAGTCTGCAACCCCCCCAGATTGGTCCCCCAAGGCCAGCAGAGTGGGGACACTCTCAGCGGTGGGGTTCAAGGAGCTGCAGGGTGCCCTGGCGCTGACACAAGCAGCTTTGGTCATGGGCACGTGACACCAACTAGGGCCCGTGCTCCCCACTGCCCGGAGAAATGGCCAGTCTGCTTTCTGGGTCCCACACCCTGAGGCCAGAGCAACAGTGTCTATCAACGCTCATATGGCCCTATTGTCCCTGCCCTGACAAAGTCTGAGCTGCCCATCCAAGGCCACGCTGCTTGGCTTGACCCCAGACGACCTGCCCCAGGGCCCACGTGTCTGACCACTTAGCCATCCTTCCCCTCTGACCAGAGCAGGGACAGGAAGTCATGCCCCCTCTGCTTCCCATTGGCTGGGCTGGCAAGGCTCTGCTGGCCTCAGGAACAAGTTCTTAGGGTACCACACCTGCCCAGCAGACAGGCAGTGCCAGTCTGAGCCAGGGCCGGCATATCAGACCTGCAGCCCAGCCCTGCTGGTGTCCACTGGTGCTGGCTCAGTGACAGCTCTGCCTCCCATGTGGACTTGAAGGCCAGTGGGGATCTGCTCCTCTCCATGTGGGCCTCGCCAAATGACCACCGTAGGCCCAGCTGGTCAGGACAGAAACCTGGGGGTGTCCTCCCTTCCTGCACCCCACGTGCAATCCATCAGCAGTTCCCACCAGCTCTGCCCCCTACTCTTGCACCTCCCAGCCCCCGCCTCCCCCAGCCTTTGTCTGTCCCCTGGTCCTGGCAGGAGCCGTCTCTCGCGCCCACTCAGGCACCTCCTGAGTCTGTTCTCTGTGCTGGAGCCCGGGGTACCTTTGACAACCAGGACTGGGCTCACATTACTCCCCGCCAAAAGCCTTTCCGGTAGCTTCCCCTTCAACCTCAAGCAAAGCCTGGCTGCTCACGCCCACTGGCCCTCCAGCCCCCTCCGGCACCCTGAGGGCCAGTGTCTAGCTTCTCAGATGCATCGAGCCCCCGACAGCCTCAGGGCCAAGCACTCCTTCCCCCTGTGGCACCTTCCTCCTCCCTGGCCTGTCTCTCCTCCAGGGTCCTACTGGATTTCCCCTGCTTCACCCAAAGAGCCCTGCTTGTCCTCTGCACATGCTCGGTCATCCTCCAGCACAGACGCCTTTGCAGGCCAGGTGCGCTGTCCGCTGGCGGCTGCTCACCCTGCATCCCCTCGCCCGCTCTAGCAGGGCTCCATCACCACGTGCCACATGAGGATCTGGGCTGGGCCTTCCTCCGGGATGGGAAGCGGGGCAGCAGCTCCAGGGGACGGGGCCTGGGCTGACCTTGCAGGACACACTCCCTGAGTAGGACAGAGGTGGACGCCCAGGGGATGCACTGAGGACGCTAAGGACAGCCTAGGCAGGAGGGGGCAGAGGCGCTCGGGGCCCTCCTCCCGTCCCCGCTCCCGCTCCTGGACCTGCCGGTCAGGCTCGGCCAGGCCGCCCTGGGCACCTCAGGCTCTCCATCCTGCCCAAGGAAGAGGAGGGAAGGGGCGTTGTAAACAGAAGTCTCCTCCTCCGGCCCCTTCTCTTCTCGGGGAGGGAACCGCAGTCCCCTCTTTCTCGAGGGGCTAATTAGCATGCTGTTTGTGGGCCGAGCTAGGAATGTAATTACTGAGGAGGCGAGCGGCCGAGGAATGCATTTTGAAGGTTACCATAGGAATCGCCAGCCTATTCATCGCGGACTAATCACGGTCATGAGGAAGGGATTGGGGACAGACTGCGGGTTCCACTGACGAGACCCGGAACAAAGGCCCCCACTCACTCCTTAACCCTTTGGGGTCCAGACGGGACCGTGGGAGGGCCCACTCCCTCTCCAGTCAGGTCCAAGCATCCTGTCCACCGCTGCCCTTCCAGAAGAGTCTCCTGACCAGCCACTGGCCGGGAGAGGGCCTGGGGCCTTCCAGGACCTGTCGTCCACCAGCGCTCCTATCTCTCTTTGAACGCACAGCAGGAATAAGGGGTGTTCAGGCCAGAGGTGAGCAGCCAGGCCCCTGCTCCAGGCCAGCCACGGGGAGAGCTGGATAGCCACAATGGCCCAGAGACGGGGATAAGACAAAATGGATGGGGGGCCCTGGGCACACAGAAACACGTGGATGTGGGTTTATCCCTGGAGGGGGGCAGTCCCTGGAGGCTGGGCCCAGGGTCACCAGTGGTCACCTCCCCAGGACCAATCCCTGGTGGAGAGCCCGTGGCCCTACGCTGGCCCCCTGCCTCTCTGTGCTGGGGAGGACTGGCTGCCTGGGGAGGTGAGCCTGTGAGTCCTCCCACCAGCGCACTCCTGGGCCAATGCCTCCTGTGCCAGCCATTCCAGAGCAGTCCATCCTGTCCCACATACCTCTGCACAACCAGTACCTTCCTTTTAGACAGATTCACCCTGAGAGCTGCTCCATCTCTCATCCACGCCTTCTGCAAGCACTTACTGAGGGCCTTCTGGGTACCAGCAGCTGCTAGGAGCCGAGAACAGAAAAACCATCCCTTCCCTGGGGTCATGGTCTTCTGGGGTGGCTGCACCCCAGAAACACACGGCTAGGGACAGGGTGACCCCTGGGAGAGTATGGGCTCAGGGGAAGGCCTCAGAAGGGGGCATGAGCTGTGAGGGGTCAGCAAGGAAGAGGAGAAGCCACAGATTCAGGAGCAGAGGCAAGAAAGGGGGTCTGGGAGACCACCACGAGCCTGTGCCCCTGAAAGTGTGGGAGGGGTCAGCAGAGCCAGCTCTAGGGATCCTGAGGGCCATATTGGGCACTTCGCACCTACCTGCCCGGGCTTGCTTGTTCCTGCATCCCTCTCCCGGGCCAGACTGAGGGCTTCTGGAGGGCCAGCTTGGGCATCCCACCCTCTGAGACCCCTGAGAAGGGCACACAGCCCCGGTCAGGTGGGACGGGCGGAGAGTGAAGGCAATTCTCCCCACAGCGGTCCTCAAGGCTGAGTCTCAGGCTCCTGCCTGTGGGTTCCCACCTGCTGGAGGTGCCCACCCTGTCCTGGCCCCTCCAGAGCTGTCCATCGGACCCTGCTCCCAACCCCAGGACGGGCTTCATTCATTTGCAGCACACACGTGCTTTGAGAACAGCAAGCTGCTGAGCTGCATTGCCTTCCAGCACCTTCCAGTGCCTTCCAGCACCTTCTAGCACTTTCCAGCAAGGACAGCTCTGTTCCTGGGCAGCCTCTGCACAGCCCCAGCTTGCCTTCTGAGGGCTGCCTCCCAGGTCCGCACAACGCTGCTTGTTAGCTGCTGTTCTGAAAAGACTGGAAGGGGGAGAGCCTGCGCTCAGGCTCCCGGGCCACGCTGTTCTCAGCAGACCTTGGGGGACCCGTCTCCGTGGGATCCGCCATTCAGCGGTGACCCAAGGAGCCGTGTTGTCAACACGCCTTCACTCGGCCAAGGAGCAGACTTGGGAGGAGGCAGGCAATTTGTTTGTGAATTTTGCCCTTTGTTATGGAAAGCTGTTGGGTTTTAAAAAATTGTAAAGGTTTGAACCGTTAACTCCCAGGGTAGTCCCGCCCTGCGGATGGGGAAGTTTGAAGATATGTTTATTTCTTTTTTTAAAAAAAACCATACAGAATTGATGTTGAGTAGCCGTATGCAAATTTCCTGGGGCCTGTTGATTTCATTCTCTTGAAATCTTATTGAAAAGGCTCAGCCCCACAAAAATGAGAAAAATTGTGCTCTCCAGTCAAGCCCTGATTTCCATGGACGTTTCTGAGGTTCAAGGCCTCTCTTTTGAGCTCATTGCTTCTCAGAAAGGAGTGTTTCTGCTAATTGCAGATTGCTTACCCGCTCCCGGCACTTCTGTTCGTGGGGCTGCCCGGAGGCTAGGACCCTTCTCCGGGCTGCGTTCAGGACACCCCCACACGAGTGCTTCTGCCTCACCCCTAGAGGGACTGGGCGTTCCTGGGGGCCCATCTGCAATCTGGTTTCTGGGGGCGTGCTAGAATATCATCACAGGTAATGACGCTCTGAGAGTCAAAATGAAGCGCGGCTTCAGATCAACACAGATCATGGCAGAGGGCATTGTTTGGGGTTCAATTATGTCCCTCTAAAATTTGCATATCGATAAGTCCTAACCCCAGGACCTCAGAATGTGACTGTTTCAGGAGATGAGTCTTTACAGAGGTGACCACATAAAATGAGGTCTTACGGTGAGCTCTAATCCAATGTGACTGTGTCCTAAGAAGAGGAGATGAGGACACAGACACACAGAGGGACGACCACATGAGGACACAGGGAGAAGCCGGCCATCTGCACGCCAAGGAGAGAGGCCTCAGGAGGAACCATCCCTGCCGACACCTCGATCTTGGACTGTCAACCTCCAGGATGGTGAGGGAATAAACGTCCATGGTCCAAGATGCTGGCTCTGTGGTTCTTTGTGACAGCGGTCCTGGGGTCCAGAGCAGACGCAGGCGAGGGAGCCGGAGCCGCCAGTCCTTCCTGCTGTGGCCCCAGGGGGCAGGTCAGGGAGGAGGCGTTGAACCTACCCAGCCCAGACTGAGATGAGCGAATTTGCGTCACCACCACAGAGACACACTGACAGCTTCTGGTCTAACTAGAGTAAGGTCTGACGGCAGTCATGCACTCAGCACACACGCATGGAATTGCTATTATTTGACCATGATGTTCAGAAACACAAGCTATTACTAATGTCCAAAATAGCATCACTGGCCAGCGGGGTACCAGCTCGTCTAAAGCAGGGAGGAGGCGAGGGAGCAGGAGGAAGCTGCATGTTCCAGACCATTCTAGACCAGTCTAGGGGTCTGGGGGGCAGGGCAGGGCTCTGCTTTCAGCTCACTAAAAATCTGGTACTGTGACGAGCTGGCTTGTTCAGGCAATGGCTGGGGTCGTCCCTCCAAGGAGAGATGGGAGGTATGTGCACAGCCAGAAATTTCCACAAAGAGTATCAACATCTGTGAACCAGGGGACCCTTCGCACACAGCATGGAAAACTCTGATTAGTCTTTCTCCAAATGTGCAGACTGAGATGCAGGGTACGCCGAATACAACGGTGCCTCTGGGGGAGGTGCCAGAGGTTCCTCTGCCCACTGGTCAGGGCTGGGGACGGCGCCTTGAGCGCTGAGCACCGAAACTCTCAACCAAGGCTTCACCCGTGAGCCCCAAGCACCACCCCCCAACCCCTGCACCTCTGTCCATCAGCTCTCGATCTCCGTGCACTTGTTTGTTTCACAAGTGCATCTCTGGCCACTGTCTGAATGCGGTCAGCTGGAGCTCACATTCTCTAGGGAAACCGGATGGGAGGGGACAGCCCAGGGTCAGAGTGTGTGCCCTCAAACCCACCCCGACCCCCTCCCAAGCCCACGCGGGAAGACTGGGCGTCACACCTCACCCCGCCACTGCCTGCCTGGGTGTCCTGGACATGCTACCCCCTGACTCCTGTCTACACTTTAGTTCCCCATCTGTAAAAGGGGCATCGCTCTGGGATTCCTACAGCACTGAGGAGGCACTGTGGTGGCCCAGGGGCGGCAGGGGGCTCTGGGGTGCTGGGGAAGGACTCTCACTCCCCCCAAACCATCTGTTTAGTAAGTGAGGGTCCTGTGTGAGGCTCAGGTTAAAAAGAAGTCCTGTGGCTAAAATGTTGGACTCCCGACCCCCACGACACATGAGCCTATTCTCCTGCCTTAGATGAAGGTGGCGGACGAGGGCCAGCCGCCAAGGGGGGCTGTGCTTCGAGGATGGCACCTAGCAGGGGCACCTGCGCCAGCCCAGGGCTCCACCACTGGCTCGCCCAGGCTGAGGGGGCTTGAAAAGGACAGGAATGGAGTGGCTTCTCTGGAAAGTTCCAGATTGCTTACGTCACTTCCTTCTCAGCCTCGAGTTGCCCTGGGGACTCCCGGCTACTCCTCTCCTGCCGTTGGCTGGCCCTCTGACCCCGCCAAGTTTGAGCCCTCTCTGGGCCCCTTCCTTGGACGGCTCAGCCAGGGACCCCCACAGGTTCCCGGCCTTCCTCTCCCCTAGCCAGTGAGATGCACATCCCGTGGGGAGGAAGGGACTTCAGGTGGAGCCCACCCTCCCCACCAGGGGAGGTGCCACCTCTTGTACACAGCGTCCCCTCCCCAGATGGCTCCTGCTCCGAAGGTGCCCACGTCCGCTCAGGCTGCGGCGCGGCCGCCCATTCAGCACAGATAAGCCCTTTAGAAACGAGGGGGATTTAATTCAGCGTCTGAGTGACAGCGCGAAGATTTATCCCCTGCCCAGACAATACAGTGCGGGGGCTTTAATCTCCCCCAGACAATGAGCTGCCTCTCGGCCCTCAGCTCGGGCTTTTCCCACGATGGCTGGTGATTAGCGGAGGTGCGTTGGATGGAAGCCACTATCTCTCAAGGAAGAGTGTTTGCGGTCGTCCAGGGCCAGGGGGGAGGAGGCGGAGGAGAGAAAGTGGAGCTCATCTCAGTGCCATCTCTGTTCCCCCAACCACAGGGGCACCGCCCGGAGGCTGCTCAAGACGACCTTCAGGTTCCTGTCGGGACCAGGTGGGGACACACCTGAGCAGGAAGCAGCTTCCGCCCCCATCGGGTCCCCACAAACAGTGCAACCCGTCCAGCCCAGGGCAGCCCTCTCCCCAGCGGACACCTGCCCGGGTCCTGGCCCTTAGAAGGGGTGCCGGCCGATGCTTCCCCCGCTCCTCCTCATGGAGGCTCCGGGCCAGAATGTGACACCGTGACAAAGTGATAAAGGTCACCCTGAAGCAAGCTCCTCCCCATCTGACAGCCCAGCCTCGCTCTTTACCTCTTGGAGGGGCTCCAGCCCCGTTACCGGGAGCACCTGTCGCATCTCCCCTTCCCAAAGGCGCCCCTCTGAGGGTGGGGTCCAGGGGTATCCATGGTCTCCCCCGACAAACCCAGGCCGGTTCACAGACACACAGTCGGCCAAGATCTCCCGACAGAGGCTGGGACAGCTCCTCCCTCGTGGGAACGTTACAAGGGGTGCTCCCTGAGCATATGGGCTGAAGAGGGGGCTCCAGGTGGCAGCTCCAGAGGAGCTGGTCCAACTCGCTTTTCCAGGCCTGTGGGACACTAGCTGGGAGGTGCCAGGGAGGCGCCCTGTACTGAAGGAGGGTGGAGGTCCTCAGAGCTGTTCGTGGACCCTCAGTGAGGGTTCCCTCGCTATCACATCTCCTCGCAGGTACCAGCACCCACGGAGGAGCAGGACGGAGTGAGAGGAACACTTCCCCTCTTCTGTTCGTTGCTTGAGTGCCTACTATGTGCCAGGTGCCAGGACACGAGTCTACACTCAGCGTCCTGGGACCAGCCCAGCCCGCATGACCAACAAGCCCTGGGGTCTTTCAGAATCAGGCCCCAAGATGCCACACGGAGCCTTCTCCCTTCCCCTCCCATCCCTTTTCTTCTCACATAGTCCCCTTCCTGAAGGGGAGAAACCTCTTGTCTAGACCGACCTGTCACCCCAGAGAGCCTGGCTCTGCAGAGATGATGACCCCGCCCATCGCTCACAGTCACCCCAGCCGCCATGGCTGCCCTGGGTTCACTCAACACACACTGATGCTCCGTGCTGTGACACCCCACACTTGCGCTCAGCCCGCGCCCACCTCCCAGACAGGTACCCCTCCCCACCCACCACCTGGGGCCAGGGAGGTAGGAGCGGCCCCAGCTGGGACCCCGCAAGAGGAGGCACAGGGCAGAGAATTTAAAACAAAAACAAAGGCAGCTGGTCATCGTCTGCTTTTTATCATCACCACGTAAGGCAACCCCACGTCAGGGACCAAGAGCCCTCCCACAGGCTGACATCGGTCCACGACGTCCTCAGCAAGTCTTGCAGTGATGGTGACGCAGTCAGAGTAATGCACGTGGAAGCTTCGCGTTGGCACACGCCACCTGGCTCCTCCCCACCTTCTCAAGGGCAGGTGCAGCGGCTGGGACTTTGGGGGCGGGCGAGTCGCGGCCCGAGGATCCCATCTCCCCACACGCAGACCACAGGTGGGAAGTCTGCGCTGACCACACGGCAAAGCGGGAGAAGCGCCCAGGGTGCCTTCCACCTGCCTTTCTGCCCGCCCGCCTGGGGGTCTTATTCGAGTTTAAAATCAAAAACTGAGAAATGGAGCTGAACTGCAAAGGGGGATAGTTTTGTCTGATAAGCGTAAATTTTAGTGAAGATCAGAGTTTCTTCTTTTTAAAGGATGAGTTGTTCAAAAACTAAAGAAATGAGTGGAGAAAACAACGATTATAAGAGTGTTACCTGGTTACGACTAAAAAGGTTTTGTGGTATAGAGGAGGGCAGTGCTGTCAACGACCACCGTGGGCACCAAACTCATGGGCACGTTGCTGCCCCCTGGCCCCCTGGGCAACGCCCTCCCGCCCTGCAGACCTGGTTTGGCCTCATGTGCCCAAACTCCTCCTGCCCCAATCTGGGGTTCAGAGCTCCCCCTGCCCCCTTCTCCCCTCCAGGAAAACAGCTGGGCCCTGTCCATCTTTCCCACTAAGCTGGTCACTTCCAAGACTTGGGGCAACCTGGCTTGTGCCCCGCACACAGTGAGCGCCCACAAACACCAGCCAAGAGGTTGACTTTTAGTTCATCCAGTGAAGGGCTGAAGTGGAGTGTCTGGTAGAGGGGGTAAGTGTGGCCATTCCCTGGGCCTTCAGAGCCGCCCCTGCCCACCCAGACCCTGCACACTTTGGGAGACAAGGACAATGCACCCCCAGACACGAGAGGCAGGAAGAGATGTTCCTCCCCTGCAGAGGGCTCCTTCCATCATCAGCCCAGCCCGAGCCAGTTCTCGGAATTTGGCTGAAAAGATGATCAAATCGAAAAGCCAACTGAGCGTGTTCAAATGCCCCTTCCCCACAGAGCGGGCTGGGGGACGGGTGAGCAGGCAGAGGTGCCTTTGGCTGCACCCCCAAGTGGGACACGAGCAGGACATGGAGCGGGAGCTGGGGAGGCGCCGGGACCCAGGTTCACGGTGGGCTCATGAGAAACGCCTGCCCGCCCGCGAGGGGCCGCAGCCTATGGCCCTAGGGACTCCACCATCTCTCTACACGGCAGGTTCTCGAGAAAAAGGAAGAAAAATGACTCACTGCCCCCCTCCTTCCCACTGCTGCCAGGAGAAGATGCCGTGGCCAACGATGGGGACACATCGGGAGGTGTGGGTAGGCTCAGGGCCCCACCCGGGCCCTCAGAGGACAGAGCTGGGACCGCAGCCCCAAGCCCCCATGGGACTCAGGAAAACCCCTCTCGCCATGGCCTCCTGCCCTACCGGGCCTCACAGGTGTCCCCTCGATGCTCCGTGTGCCCCGAGCCCCACCCCACCCTTATTCCACCGTGCCTTCTGGCCTCGTGCCACTGCCCTGGAAGGAGCTGTGGGGCAGAGGCGGCCCCCTCAGCTGTTCACAGCTTACTGGCTGCCTTTCCGCCTGTTCGGAGGGCACTGGGCATTCTTTTTCTCTTTTAAACAATCTCTGACACCCGTTTTCTGACACGTCTGCGGCAGGCAGCGACCCCCGCGGCTGACCCTGGAACGCAGGAGTGAGCGCGACCCCCGGGTCTGAATGAATTTATTGGATTATCTCTGCGCCCAGCTTCAAGCGTGGGGCTCTAGCAAGTCTGGGGTTCGGGGAGCACCCCTCTCTATGGTGCTCAGGGAATATTTCAGAGCGCCGCCAAACTCCACAGGAGCAGGGACACTCAGAGCCACTGGCATGGACACCACGCCCAGCGCCAGCCACATGGCCAGGAACCCACAAGCCGCCCCTCGCCCCCCCCCTTTGGTTAATGCCCAGACCAGCCCTTGAGCCCCAACACAAGGGACCCACTGCCAAGCAAACGGGGTTGCAGGGGCCTGCGTCCGCATCATGGACACCAGCGACAGCCCCAGCTCTACAGGGGCTGGTTAATGATGGACCTGAAGCCAAACGCCTTCCCCTGGGCAGCCCAGGGCGTGGGATTGTCCTCGATTCCCCAAGCACCTTGCACCTCAGCATTCCCAATGCCCACAGCCCTTCAGGCAGGTGTTCCAGGCAGTGAGGGGTTCTGACCCTGTGCTGAAGGGGACAGCACCTCCCCTCTGCCAGCCCCTCTTAGGTGGGCTCTGCTCACTCAGTAAGCGTGTGCTGAGTGCCAGCTGCCTGGATGGGGAGTCGGCGGTATTGGCACCGGTGGGATATGGCCCCAGCCCCCCAGGGCCACAGCGGGCGTGGGTGGAGATTCAGAACTGGGAGCGTCCACTGCGAGCATGAGGAAGTGGCCGGCTCGGCCAGGGCCGGGGCAGGAAGAGGCTTCAGAGGGGAGCCCTCCATGCACCCCGGGGAGCGAGAACCCCTGATTCCCACAGCCTGCCCGTCCCCCCGTCAGCTCCCAGGGGCCCCTTCCAAACGGCAGATGCTGAAGGACCTGGTTCAGCTGGGCCATTCATCCTTTCCGCATAAGTTGACTCGGGTCCCTTTATCTGCCCCCTGCCACTTTCCTGTAAGGTCCCTTGTTCCTCGCAGGTCAGCAGCTCCCTCCTGCAGGCCTCAGGGGACGTGGTTTATCTCCTCGCATACAGCTGCATTTTTACGAAGCTGCAGCCAGAGGTCTCGGCTTTCGGCTTTCGCTCTGGACAGAGACCTCGAGCCTGTGGCTCTGCACGGCGTCCAGCAGCCCCGAGAGGAGCCAGGCCTGGGTCAGGGGGAGGCCTGGGTGGGTTATCCCAAACAGAGCTGTGACTGTCGGAACAGCTTGTGAGGGATCTGGCCCACAGGGAAGCTCTCTGCTCCCCGAAGCCGGCTCCTCTCCTCTTCCTGGCAAATCCCTCCCAGTGGGAAGGGGGTTTGGTGGGGGGCTCAGGGGCTGCTCCTCCTGTGGCCAGGGGACCTCGGCGTGACTCAGGGCAGAACACCCCCTGGAGCCCTCACACCGGCCTGGGTGTGCCCCTTCACAAACCAGGAGGGACCGGAGCTTGAGTGGAGCCCCAGCCACAGGGTGGACTCGGGCAGCAGAGGAGGCACAGGGCAGTTTCTAAACCTTTGGGGCCGGGGTTGGGAGTGGAGAGTCCTTATGCAGAAGCTGCCCCCAGGAAGACCAGGTCAGACCACCGGCCTGAAGAGCCGTGCCCAGCTGGCGGCTGCCTAGAGAGTAGGGGTGAACTCCGCTGTGGACAGCGGCCCGGGCTGCGCGTCTCAGGGATGGGCACTGAGAAGAAGGGACAGGGGGCGGGGGTGGCAGAACTCCCCGTGGCCCCTGGTCTTCCTGCGTTCCACGCTGCCACAGCTGCTGCACCCCCCGAGTGGGCTTCTGTCCAAACGTCTTCAGCCTCCCCACCTGCCTCCTGACCCCGAGAGACGCATCTGGGCAGCCCCCGGCTGTCTCTGCGAGGGTCCAAGCTCTGGCACTGCAGCGCCCCCGCAGCACCCTGGCTTCTCGGGGTGGGGGGGAAACCTTCTCAGGCCTCTCAGCTGGGCCTGCGGCTGCCGCCTCCCCGGCCCCTCCCTGGCTAAGGAAGAGCAGCTTGGCTCAGCAGCCAGGACCCCCAGCACCCCCATAAATTCTCCTGGCTGGAGACGGGACAGCAGCACAGGGAGGGAGGCAGCTGGGACCTGAAGATGGGGGGTGAGCGGGATGGCGAGGCATTTTCAAGGTCGTTTCAGTTGCAGTTCTGGCGACAGCGCTGGCTGCCGGCTTCTGTGAGTGACTAGATCCTGACCAGCACCTCCCAACGTTGCTAACCCTGAGAAACACCAGGACGCAGGGATGGCAGCCTCGTCACTACTTACTGCTAGTACTGTTACTATTGAGGGAGGAGTATTACGCTCCACCAGGCCCCTTGGAGACGCTGCTCTTGGCAGCCCGCGCAGTGGACATCCTCACCCCTATCCCGCAGATGAGGAACAAGACCAGAGCAGTCAGGAAACCTGCCAGAGGCCACACGGCCAACAACGGGACCTTTGGAATCCTGAGCTCTCCCAGCAGAGCCAAACCTCATCCTTCGGCTCATTGAGAGGCCCTGCCCTTGACCTTTCTCGTGACCTTGCCAACGTAGGCAACTTCTCTGAATTGCTCAGTCCTCACCAGGGAAACGGGCGGCGGCACCTTTGACCCCAGTCATGGCCTCACGGTCCCCAGGGACATGCACACCCCAGGCACCCACGGGCAGGCCCTGGGCACACAGGCTGTTCCTCTCGGAAGGAGCGGAGACTCCCCAAGGGCAAGTCTATGGAACGGAGCAAAGGGATGGGAGGAGGGAGGCGCGGAGAATGGCATGGGCTCCGCCTTAAAATGTAGCACCGAGTCGTCAGCAAATGGCCCCACTGATCCTAGAGACCACGGCGGCCACCCCACTGGGTACCTGGCCAGGACCTACAGTGGAGGTGCCTGGCCTCACCCTCCTGGCTGCTCCCAGGACAGGCCGACACAGGGAAACTGAGGAAGAAGAGGCCTTACAGCACACCCACCCTCCCCGCTCTCCTGGGGGAATGGCCTACTCACCGTCCACCACTGCTCGGAGGCAGAGCTGCCGGAGGCTTCCGAGCCTCACCAGCCCTAGGCCCTGGGCTGCCTTTTTCACTTGTCCAGGAACAGGAGAGGGAGGTCCCTGACGTCCAGCCCCACAATGCTTTCAATGTAAAGGCGGCAATGGAACTGAGGGAGGCCGGGGCGGCTGGCGGGCCCTGTGCCTCGGGCCGGCAGGGAAGGTACCTGTGCTGGCAAAAGAGGAAGCGGCAGGGCTGAGAGGGGAAGCTCGGTCTTGGCGAGCGGGTCTGGCCTCAGCCGTGGGGTGTGGGTTCTAAAAACAGACCCTCTCCTTTCTAAGCACATGCCCCCAGCTGCCTCCCTCCCATGACCTCATTTCTTCCCAACTCGAGGTCCAGCTCAGCCAGGACAGCAGGCAGGGGCTCAGAGCAGCCCTGCGGGGTGGGGGACGCGAGAAGGACATGAGGCTGGGGGGTCCAGGGCTGGAGCAACAGGAGGGAGGAGCAGCAGTGAGGGCTCCGTGCGGAGCCCAAGGAGGACGGGGGTGGAAAGCCCTGTCCCCCAGAGGTGGCTCCGGCACTGCAGGCTTCCCGGGCTCCAGGGCACAGCAGCACAGGGTCCACCCCAAATGGATGGGCACGAGGGCACAGTGGGGCAAGACATCACACGCAGGCCACCCTGGCCCAGGCTGAGCGGGAGGGCAGGCTCCTGGGGCTTCACGGCGGGGGGCGGGGGGGGCGGGACCGTCTGGGGACGGAGGTTGCTGGGCCATCTATACAGCAGGGAGAGACGAGGGGACGGAGGGCGACTCCCCTGGCCTGGGTTTCTTGCTGACACTTGTCTGTCATCAAGCCCACTCTGCAGAGATGAAGGGACCATGGAATGGGGAACTGTACGAGGCGGCTCACAACGCACAGACACCCCAGGGCACACCCCTGAGCAGACGGCGCCAACCCCAAGACACTCTCAAGCAGTGAAGGAACCCCCATGAGTCCCCCTGACCCCACAGAGACACCCCAATACCGACCCCTGTCCCCTCGGCCCTTGCTGTCCCGGCCCTGGCCCAAGGCTGCCCACAGCACCTGCGGGGCTGGCCGAGTCTCAAATGGGCACGGGGACCCTGAGGGCTATCTGGACAAGGGGCTGAGCCAGGCTTTGCCCAGAATCACCCGCTGACCTGGAACCTCGACAGTTAGCAGCAGGTGGGGCCGTGGCAGCGTCTGGGCCAACTCTGTCCTCTCACCAGTGCAGAAGCTGTGCCCGGGGGCCCAGGTGGGCCCAGAACCCGGCCTCCCCTCCCACAGCTCGCTGCCTGCCTCATGGCCTCACATTTTCTAATATTCCACGATATTCCCCAGACTCTGGGGTCCTCCCGCCTCCCCAGGGTGGTGGGTGCTGTGCTCACAGACATGCGCTTCACTCTGCTGGGGATTCTCCAGCCTAGGAAGCCCACCCCTCCAACCCTGTGTGGGGAACAGCATTATCCCTGCATTAATGATGAGGAAACTGAGGCACGGAGGGTGGTCTGAGCCCAGGTCAGCTGAGGCCTCAGTTGCACCCTTCCACACACCCCAAACTACGTAAATACACCTCGTTCTCAGGTACTGTGTTCTCCGCAGACCCCAGATGGGGAGCTCAGGCCTCTTCTGAGTGGGACCCGCCTCCCTCGTTGGCCGTGGGCGTTCAGGCCCCTGACCCAGGGCAGGGCTGGGGGACCAGGGAGGACAGGGTAGCCCCTTCTCCTCAGGAGCAGGCAGACAGGGCAGCAGAAGACCCCGATAGCCACCAGCACCTCCCCAGCACCCCAGCCAGTGCCCAGTAAGGATGACCCCTGGAACCCCTGGGGTCATCAAGTTGCCAGGGCTGGAGGGGTGGCAGAGCCATGGGCTGGCCACTGGTGCATGACAAGGCGGAATGTGGGAGGGGCCTGGAGAGGCAGAGGGTCCCGGAGAGCCCAGCCCCCAGCCTCACCCTCGTCCTGGTTTTGTCTTGCCCGATGCAGAAAACTCCCCATGGGGCTGTGAGAAGGGCTCTCAGCCACGGGCGCTGGGCTGCCAGGAGGCAGGGGTTCTGTCCCTCTGCGTCAACACCACTGAAGGGAAGAGAGGAGGGAAGCCCCCAGCCTAGCACACACGCAGCCCCTGCCCTTCCCGGCCCAGGGGGCAGGCGCATGGCCTGGAGTCCCCACGGTGACACACGTACCAGGGCAAGTCCCCAGGTCCCTGCTCACTCCAGCAGGAACAGGCAGGAGCCACCAGCCGGCTGCATCAGCATTCCTGCGCTGAGCAGAGCTCAGGGCCTGCAGCTTTTCCCACAAAACCAGTCTGTTCACACCAATAAGTGAAATGCTCTCTCAGTCACCAGCGTGAAAGTCACCTCCCGGTCACCACTCACCAGACCCAGTGGAAGTGACAGCCGCTCTCTGCAGGTCCCCAGCCCCAGCACCGAACCTACAAGGGGCTAAGAAGTGCTGTCTTCCCAGCCTCGTCTGCTCTCATTTGCCCAAATGGCCCTCCAACCAACGGATTCTGACCCTGAGACCTGGGGACGGGGCGGGGGGGTTGGAGAACCCACAGTTCACTTAACGTGGATTTATTTGTAAGTCGTTCCATTCTGAGACTCCCACAGCCACCCTAGAGATGCTCAGAACCATGAAGGAACAGAAAGGCAGCCTGGGGGCCTCAGGTGTGTGCTGCTCTGGGTCTCGCTGTTCCAGGCTCCCCCCCAGGTGCCCTGCTGCCCCGTGCCCTGCCCGCGTGTCCCGCGGCTCCCAGCCCTGGTGCCGTGAATTCCCCTTACCCCCCAGCTCTGCTGCGGCCGGCGCCCAGCCTCCCGCTCCGAGCACTCAGGCGTGGGTTTCTAGGTCACCGGCAGCCACAGACCACACTGGCTGCGGCCACCGCTTTCCCCAGACCAAGGTCACTGGCCAGAGTCACCACTTCTGTTTGGCACTTCCTGGAACACGGCAGCCTGACCACAGAATCACAGAAGTCCACATGCCCGTGGCAACTTCTGAAAATTCTCAGCACTCAGGGAAATTTACCAAGAATTCCTTCCTCGTCCTGCCTGCACTCTGCTTAGGTGTGTTGGGGGTGGGCTGGCCTGACCCCGAAACCCACCCCACTCCCCGAGCATTCCCGATCCTTCCCTGTACCTTGGAGCCCGTCTACACCGGCTGATACTTGACTCCAGTCCAGGCGGGAGCTGATGTTCACCTGGCGATTCAACAGGCACCTAAGCTGTCTGCCTCTGATACCGGGCTAGCCTGGGCCCTGCCTCTGACACTGGGCTAGCCTGGGCCCTGGGAGGGAGTGGCGCGTGGGTGAGATCTCCTCTGCCCCGGCCGGGTCCGCAGGAGCCGTCTCAGGGAAGTGACCAGCGAGGCCGTTGACCCAGTTGCCTATCGTTTCTTGGCCATCAATCAGGCAGTGATTTTCAGAGGTGGGAAAATTGCTCCATGGAATCCTAGAGACCCTCGTGGCCAGAAGTTCCAGGCCGGCTGGGCCTCACTCTGACGGTCTCCTTCAGAGAAGCTGTGACGGGTCACAGCTGCAATCCTTCACCGTCTTCCCTTGAGTTTAAAGTTCTTGCCTTGAGATATCACGGGGCCCCTCGAGGTAGGTGGAGGTAGCACCCCCAGCCCAGGTTCCTAGCCGGGAGCAGGCGGGAGACCCCGCAGGGCATCGGCTCCCACCTCGCAGCACAGAGCCAGGCAGGGGCTGCCCTGCCAGAGAGAGGAGGATCCCGTGCCCAGGTGCATCCAACACGGAGCTCATTTGGGCCTTGAAGAGAAGCCCTGAGTGGGGGCCCGGCGGTGCCGATGGAACTCGGTTTCCGTCTCCTGCTCACTGGCCGCAGGTGGCGGCTGTGGGGCTTCTTTAACTAAACAGCATCTTTTACCACGGACACCAAGAGGAGACTCTTGACCAAAGCCCCAGCACACCCATCCCCACACCCCTGAAACCGTCCCTGGGCCAGTGACAGCAAAGCCCTCTCCTGGGACCCGACTGATGACCCTGGAGTGCTGGCGGCCACCTCGGGGGCCCGCAGGGCGTGGACACGTGACGGGGAAGGTTTAAGGATGTCCAGCAGGCAAGATGGGGCACATTTGCTCCTGGTGGCTGGAACCCTGGGGAGCATGCAGCACCCTCTGCCTTGGGGATCACTCTGAGGGGCCTCATGCCACACACCCTGTGGAGCCACCTCTCCTGACCCCTTTAGGGTCTGGGCCCAGCTCCAGAGCTGCAGGATGGGGGCTGGAACCCACCCATCGCTCACCATGGGGAGCCCTCTGTGCCTGCGTGTCCTTGTCTATGAGGGGGATGCCTGCATGTGCAGCCTCGCCACAGGGACCAAGGGAGGACCCTGCGTGGTCGGTGCTCATCTGGGGTCGGCTCAGTCTTATGTTTTATGTCAGGGCCCACGTCCCTGCCTAGGAGGCCTTCCTGGACCACCCACACGGCTCCTCCTTATCGCCCTGTCGATTTTCTTGGCAGTTCTCATATCTGACCACTTGTCTGTGTGCCCACCCTGGAGGGGAGGCCCCCAAGGACGGGCTCTTCCTCTCCTGCTTAGTTCTCTGCCCTGATTCCGTGGCTCACACAGTGGTGGTACATGGTAGCCACCTGATACACCTGTGTCCAGTGAAAACAGGTGGCCCCGACCTGAGCTCTTGCCCTATGTGTCTACGGTGGGGATGACACCATCTCCTGTGTCTACGGTGGGGACCACACAGCCCATGTATCTATGGCTAGGATCACATTGTCCCCCTCCTCCTAGGGCGGTGAGATGACCAGGCAGGGGCCCTACAGGATTCCAGGGCTGGTAACTGTTCAGGGAGCGTCAGCTGCAGCCTCTGCCCAGGGCCACCTCTCTGTGGGTCACCATGCTCCCCACCCCACGTGGCATGAGCAGCCGGCTCCATGCTCCTGGATGGACGTCAGGAGGGCTGGGACCCCCAGCCTCCTGCCCATCCCCTGGAGACTAGGGAGCAGACAGCCTCTCCCAGGGGAACCAAGGGTGAGCGGGAAGACGTGGCATGGGGGCTGGCAGGCAGGTGAGCAGGGGGACAATAGCTTTAGCCCCAATGCCAGCCTTTCCCACCAGCTCCCGTGGATCTGAGCAGTTCTCAAAAGTCTGACCCCTCCACTCCTTGAGGAAAACCAGGGAGATGAGCTTACGAAGATGGAGGAGAGGCTGGCACCTTGGTCATGCTCCTACGTGCAAAGTCCAGTGCTGGGAACATCCTTGGTGATCTCTGTTTCTCACTGTCCTCTCCCAGCCTCAGTTTCCCCATCCACATATCCCAGGTGTCGGAGAGCCTGTCTGGCTCGGCTGTTGCGGGACCAGCAGGTTTAAGCTGCTCCGGTGGCCTCAGGGGAGGATTCTGATCCGTTTTTCACAGCCTTTCCACTCCCTCCCCAGGTTCCTGACTGCAGCTGGGCTTGTAGAAGAGAGAAACCCCGTGCTGACCCCAAGCGCGTGACTGCAGAGCAGACATCGGTGGAGAAACAAGGCCTTCCTATGCAGGACCAGGCCCTGCGCTCGGCCAGGACGAGCTCTCCCTCTCGCTCCCCAGGCATCCGAGGACAGGAAGGGGCTGCCCCGAGAGCCCAGCTTCCGGACGCCTCAGGACCGGGGGCTTTTGGTTTTACAGCTCACCAGACCACACCAAGGACTTGGGAGCAGAGCGATGGGCAGCCCGCATCCCCATGGGCCTCGGTCCTGAAGACTCTGCTCTCAGCTCCAGGAGCGTCTAGGAACCTGAGGGTCCTGTGCATCCGTGCCCTTGCATCCGACAGGAACATCGCTGCTGCTTCAGGAAACCTGAGTCGATGCCCCGTTTGCTCTTCAGGGGACGTTGGTACGAGAAGAGACCCTTTTGATTTGAGATGGGGGATGCCTCAGCCAGAGTTCAAAGTGGGGAGGCTTTGGAGTCCGATGGGAAGCTGCCATTCACGTCAGAGGGAGCAGGGGGTGGGCAGGCCCCAGCCTCCCCCAAGCCAAAGGTCACCACAGGTCAGTTGTGGCACAACCCAGGATGAGCGCCACAGGCACAAGCAGCCTACCAGCAGGGGTGCACACGTGGCCCGCCTCTCGAGGGGACACATGCCCTGGAGGGGGCACAAGGGGCTGACCCAGCTTCTTTGGGCGAAAGTGGCCACTTGATTCCTGAGGAGCTTCTGCCGTTCCAAGGGCCACCCCAGGGGAACAGAGTGTCCGTCTCTGGAGCTGGGTCAGCAAATGCATGGACAGGCTTAGAGGAGCTCCAGGAAGCCCGCCTGAGCACCAGGCAGGCCGCCGACCCGACCTGGAGGGCACATGGCGGCGTCTCCCAGCTGGACTCCATCTGAGCAGACGGGCAGCTCCTGGGGATGCGGTGCCCACAGCCCCTGCATCACCCCACGACGTGACATCTCTGGGCTGCTTCCTAGGTACCAGGAAGCTCATCGCCAGTCTCCTCTCAATTCCCACATGGACCCTGCAGCTGGGACTCGTAATATCTCCCCTTGAGAACTGGGGATGCCAGGGCCTGGAGGGTCACTGAGGGTAGAGGGCCTGGGATGCGAACCCAGGCCCGTCGGATGCGAGGTCTGGGTTCCTAACTGTCTGCCGCACGCAGGAGGCAGACCTTACAGTCCTGCATCCCGGGCTTTGACTTGGGGGATGTTTATACCTCACTTGCCTAACCGGACTCTGGGCACGTGGAAGGCCAGGACAGAGCTCCCTGCAGCTGCGGGAGAGGCAGAGTGGGGCCCCCAGAAATGGTCACTGCACAGATGAACGAGCGGAGGTACGAATGAATGAGGTCACAGTCCCTTGGGGGAAGCTGCTCTCCAGGTGACGGGATGGTGCAGCAAAGCAACATGCACAGTGTTCCTATTTCTACCAAATCAAAAGAGATGCCGATGGGGAGCAGACTGTGGCCTCGGATAAACGTCTGGGATTAGGCTGGGCCTGGAGGAGACACAATAAAAAGGGGAATTTGCAAGTGCCAGACACGCGGCTCCTTCGAATTTTCTCTGTGGTGGCGGCTGCCCCAGGAACAAGCCACTCGGGGAGCAAATGCACCCCGAGAAAGGACGTCTGGCCTGCGCCCGGCAGGGGCACTTCTGTTCTAATGGGGAAACTGTCATATAAAAAGGCCCATTGAACGATATGCATTTTATGGCCTGCGGACGTTTTATTTTTCCTGTACAGGAATACGGACAGGCTGCTGTGCTCAGAGGCTCTCCACCCCCTCCCACCACCTTACATGGGCACTTGCAGACCCCCTTCAGCTCCAAGTCCATGAGCGGGCTCCTCTCTGGCCGAGTTCGTGGAGAATGCAGGCCCAGGTAGAGACCACTCCAGTGCGCAGGGACCCGGGGCTGGATGGGGGATGCCCAGGGACCCCACAACTTTCAGAAAAAGATGCTCAGCTGAGCTCTCAGCCGGGTACCACTGTGCAGGCAGCTGGGGGTGCAAAGAGCTATGGAGTCCACGTGCATCTTCTCCAGGCAGGGGCGACACTACTGGTGCAGTCCATCCATGGCGTGGTCATAGCCCTCCCCAGGGGGAGGACAGTGGGGTGACAAGTGGCTGAGTGCAGCCCTGGAAACACTTGCATCTTCCAGACGCATGTGAGGAGAGGCATCCCCTAGTCCTTCCAGCGTGGGACTGGGGTTCTGAACGAGAAATTGATCCCACGACGATGGGAAAAGGTAAGAGATACATGGGGACATGGGAACCAGCCACTGCTTCACGTCCCAATCCTAACGAACCTTCTCCTCGTGGTGAGTGAGAGCAGCACGGCCGGCTGCTCCGGCCCTGGGAACCAGCCTGCAGCTATTGCTGACCACGGCCTCCATTTCTTCCAGGCAAAAACCTTCCCGTGTGCATTCTCACCGGAGTAAGGGGAATCCATCACGAGGAGTGGGTGTGTGGGAGGGTGGGAGGCGGAAGGTGGGGAGATGTTCTGTGAACGCTTTCATGCCCCTGCTGGCTCCCACCCCAACCAAGGGGCCAGCTTTCAGTTTATTCAAGCACATAAGGATACATGTGGGGAAAAGGCCATCGGAGGGGGTGGGTTGTTATTGGTTTCCGGATTGTTCTCAGCGACTCGGGCCCCTAGCTCCCTGATTTAATGCAGCCAGGACTCCAGAGCCCGGCCTCCATCTCTTCCACGAGGAGATTTCTCAGCCAACAGAACCCCTGCGTGTGCACAGTGGCCGAGGTCAAACGGCCGGAACAGCAGAGAAAATGTATGAAAAAGGTGATCCTGTTAGAGTTTAGACCTCATAAATCTCCACCACGCTGCTGGCTGGCTTTAGGAGGTGAGAGAAACAACATTACGGAGCGAAATGAGGAGAGAAAAAGAATGTAGCAGGAAGGCCAGAGAGCAGGCAAGTCACGGGGACCGAGGGGAACTCGCTCGCCGAGAAATTCTGTCCAATCTTGGCTCAACCACAGGCAGGAGGCCAGACCCCAGTGCCACCGACAGAAACGCGTCTCCCTCCCAGAAAATTGATTTCTAACAACGGAGGCTCGTCCAAAGGCATCTCAACGTTGTTTAAAGAAAGGAGACATGGAAGCTATCGCCATGGCTCGCGGTCAGGAGCTGCTTTCAGAAAGAAGTGATTCCAACAACTGAAAGGTGGCTCCCTCCCCGGACTGGAAAGGTCGGATGATAACGTCCAAGGGAACGGGCATGCTGGACAGTCTTGACTAAGAACTCATTTGCAAAAAACAAAAAAAAAATGCAAGCTGATTTAACTCTCCTCCTATGATCTAAAAGCTCCCTCCCACAAACCTAAGAAATGTGAATTTCCTCATTTGGGGTCGGGTTGCCTGCCAAGCGCAAGGAAGGACCCTTGGCCTGACCCCAATGTGGACAGCGGTTCCCCACTGGGGCCCTTAGGCCGTGTGAGGGGCCACGTGACCCAGACAGCAGAGCCCTGGGGGCACGCCCTGCACCCCACCCCACACTTCTAAGGCACCCGAGCCGGGGTGGTCACGGGGAGCTAGGACCACAGTCTCTCTGCTGTAGGCTGGATGCGCAGGCCGGAAGCCCGCTTCCTCTCCGCCATCTTCCCCTCGGCCCTCTGCTCTCACACGTCAGGGTTTGTGAGGCCCGGGAAGAAGTGACCGTCTGCCCCTTCACCTCCAGAAGGATGGGCGTTTCCGGGGCTCCAGCGTGCACTGCAGACTCACGGCGTTGGCCTGGGAGTTCCCGTCACCCGGACTTCACTTGTCTCTGTTTCTTCACTTTCCTCGAGGCGAACAACGCCACGTTCAGATTGCACAATTCCGCCCCTTAATTGCTTCACTACTGGACATTTCAGGAGGGTTCTCACTTTTCGCAGAAATCTCCAGGCGTGAGGACATTTCCGAGGATCTTTTGCCTAATTAACAGCATACTTCGTAAAAATAAATTAATAAATAAGGCAAGAGCCTTTCGTCAGCTCCCCGAGGACGCCTTCTCCACATCGCAAGAACTTAGTAGAATCTCCATCGGAAAGGTCACGGGCAGGGGTCGGCCGTGGAGCGTCTGCTCCGCCTGGGCTCTGCGCCTGGCGCTCCCAGGTCGCAGTTGATGCTGCCCAGCTCGGCGAGCTTAGCCCCCAGGCTCCCTCCTGGCCTCCTGCTCCCAAACAGGACCAAAGGGTCCAGACGAAAATGCGACACGAGGAGGGAAGCCAGGCTGCCGTCCGGTGCGAGGCCTTTCCACTCCGAGTGTTGTGCGGGGGCAGGGCTGTGGGGAGACGTGGCACCAGGCGCGGGCCCCTGCCCTGGGGCAGCCTTCCTGACGGGAGAGTGGAGCCCCCCCGACACCGGACAGCAAGTGCAGGTGCACATGGGCCCAGAGCAACAACTCCAGGCTGAACGGACACAAGCCGGGGGTCCGAACTGGCCGGCCCAGCTGTGAGACCTCCACATGGACGACCCCGGGCAGGCACCATACAGTTTATAGACCCCGGCATGCACGACTGCACCCTGCGATGCCTCAGTTTGCCCATCTGTCCGCCCTGAGAGGAAGGGGCCTGAGATGTGCAAAAGAAATGGGACCTGCGAGAGACGACTACCCAGGCCCCCAGGCCACCACGACCTTCAAGGGTGCCCATGGACACCTTCTGCGGCCTCATGGAGTTAGGCTAAAGGAAGGTGCCAGGCCCGTGCCCAGACAGCGGGTTTGTGGTCGGGGCAGACAGCCTCAGAGCTCCAGAGAGCTGACTGACCACTCGCTGTCAACCCACGTGTATAAGGCGCAGCTCTCGGGGCCAGACGCGCTTCCCACAGGCCTGAGGGACATCCCAACCGACGGCCTCCTGCTGCCTGCCCTTGAACCGGGAAGGTCACCCCAGGCGCCCCGAGAAGGCCTGCTGTGGCTGCAGGAGGTGAGCTGGCACAGGAACAGGACGCCGATTTCCAGGAAAGACAGGCAAGTCTATTCTTGATTCAGCCACAACCCCACAAGTTACAGATCCCCCATTTCACAGATGGAACGCTGGGCTCAGAGAGGCCGACAGGAGCCTGGGTCACACAGCTAGCAGGCAGTGGGTACAGGATTCGGTAGGGGTCTGTCTGAACCCCAAGCCTGTACCGCCCATCCACAAACAGACAGACTGTGAGCACAGACCCCCCACCCAGCTCGAGAGTCAGGATGCACCCACCCCCCTGAAGGGGGTGTCCAGCTCCTGCCCTGGGTCTGCCTTCCTCCCTTCCCCGTCCCAGAGCTGTCTGGAGCTGTGCTCAGGAGTTGAAGGTGTCACATCGTGGTCTGCCCAGGCCCTGCTGGGTAGCAAAACGAAGCTTCGGTTTTGGGCCACGAAATGATTCCGACCCAGCGGGGCAGAGATGCCCATCACCGAGGCTTGAGGATGCCTTCAGGTCCATAGCGTCCCACCAAGACTGCAGGTGGCCCATCCACGTCCACAGCCCCTCGAGGCTGCAAGCCCCCTGCGTGTTGACCTTTGTGCTCAGATTCCACCTGGACTTGCCTTCCAGAGGGTCAGGGTGGGCCCTGGGCACCAGCCCCCAGAGCAGGTGGATGTACCCACATCCACTGACAAAGACGAGAATGATTAGGGGACAGAGGGGGCCGGATAAGGAGCCCAGATGCTGGGTGGAAACACACCCCAAGCACTCCAAAGCTGGGGCCAGCAGCTGCAGCAGGGTGTGTGTGGGTCCCCCGGTGCCTCCGCCCACTCACAAAAGGCACCCAAGAGCCCCCAGCCCAGAGAGGCACTTCCCTGCCTGCTCCCCTACCCCCATGACAGCTGTGGTCCACTGGGCCCCGCACCGTGATTCACAAGGGATGCCCGTGAACAGCTCAGGCTGGGAAGTAAGATGCTGCCCAGGCCTCTCCAGACGTTGTGTTTTCAAGCGGGCAGGAGCCCTGGGTACTGGGACCGGCAGGCATGGCCTCCACTCAAATTCTCAAGGGCAGGGGCAGAATGGCCGGTGCCTCCCTGGCTCAAATGTTCTGGGCCAGTAGCCTCCACTCTGGGGCCGCACCTCAAATTT
The DNA here is from genome assembly GCF_021613505.1 of Equus quagga. Lineage (NCBI taxonomy): Eukaryota > Metazoa > Chordata > Mammalia > Perissodactyla > Equidae > Equus > Equus quagga. The sequence goes on from NC_060271.1 coordinate 47,060,562, forward strand.
CGGCGACAGAGCTGCCGCAGAAAGCAGCCTGCTTTGTCGGCGGCCGGCGTGAGCTCTATATTGCCGTGGCCCCTCGCCCCCAGCATTCCGCGCCTCCCAGGGGGCAGATCATCCCACCCAGGGCCTCATGCCAGAACCCGGAACTGCAAAGTGCTTTCTCCAGCACTGAGCATGCTGACTCGGTGCAGGGTTTGCAGGAATCTCCTTACTGGGCCCCAGGGTTCAGATCGAATGTCCCTTTGAAAGGGCCAAGGGGACCCTGTGCCCATGCTCCTGGGTCTGCATGACACCAGATCCAGCCCGTCCTGCCCCTGCTTTGGAGGCCATGCCCCCCCCCCCACCCTAGGGAAGGGCCCCTAACATCCCAGGGCTGGCGAGATCCGTCGTCCCCAACGAGGGAGGAGGGAAAGGCCTGTCCCCAGCCCAGTGGATGCCAAGGCCCTCTCTCCTGCAGGGAGCCCCGCAGACCAGCATGTCCCAGGCTCCCTCTCCTCCTGCTCTGTCTACAAGCCTGTGGGACCAAAGAGACCCAGTGACAGCTCCCTGAATGAGTGTCCCCTTCACCTGCCAAAAATGTGCTCTGGTCTGATGTCTACGCATCAGCCTCGGAAACCGTCCAAGACTAAAACCAGAGTCTGGCTCATGCAGTCACGTCTGTGTTCACAGAGCACTCTGCATGTGTGTACACGTGTGTATTTGCATGCATGTGTTTCAAGTATACACACTGCATTGCACAGCTTGTGCACATATATGTATAAATGTGTGTGCATGTACGTGCATGCATGTGCATGTGTGTTGCAAGTATGTGCCTTACACATGTGCGTGTGGGTATGCATACATGCATGTGCGCCTGTGTGGGTGTGGAGGGTATGTGCCTGTACACATGTGTGCATGCATGTGTGTGCCAGTGCATGCAAACTGATTACAGCAAAGCCCCCTTATCTTGCAGTTCCCTGAGCAAGTCCTAAGCATGTCCCCCCGAAGGCATCAAAGACACACTCTCAGAAGTCAGATGTCAGCTGGATTACAGCAGAGCAAGGAGAAACAGATTTCCTCTTTTCAGCTTTGGGACCTGCCAGTCAACACCCCAAAACCCCCTGGAAAAAAACTAAGCAAGAGACCCCAAAAGACAGGGTCCAGCTCAGAACTCTAACCTCTCCAAAGCGAGGCTGGCTTCCCTCCCCGGGGCTGGCACTGTGTCCCGACGCTCGCAGGGCAGCCCTGAGCAGGAAGCCCGCCACAGCCCCCCAGCTCTTCACTCCCGAAAACTTGGTGGATGGAGCCCCCAAATCCAATAAAGATGCCTGCCTGGGTCACACAGATAGCACAGCCGCTCGAGTCACCCCAGACAACCCACCAGGCCTGCGCACGATGCAGGGCACGGCTCCTTGGGCCAAATGCTCCCATCCGGGGCCTGCAAGGGCTTCAGGGAGAGCCGACCGCACGCCTAGAATCGTTTTCTCTCCACTTATCAAAATATCGTTTGGGACAAGCTATGTAATCTGTAGACCACATCTAGAGGCCCCTGGGAGACTGCTCAGCCCCACACACTCACATACAAATCTGCCCTCGGCAGGTGCAAGAAAGTTCTAGAAACTCGAAATAGTTGCTAACAATGATAGCCTCGATCCCACAGACAGCAACAGTAATAACAACACCACGTCCAAGGACCCTGCATACATGGTGCCAGCCCTCCCTCCCCCAACTGAGGCCTCTTCCCCTGTGTCCCATCTGAGCCGTTGAGAAACATCAGTGGGGGGCCGTGATGAGCATCCTGCCCTGGAGCAGAGGAAGGAGAAAGTGGGGGCCACAGCCAAGGGGGACATAGGCGCTGGCCCTCAGTGAGCACACGGGTCTCATTTCATTCTTGCAGCCACACCAGGCTGGCCCTTCTGGACCGACAGGGTGAAGACACCCCCTCCAGCTCTCATGGGGACAGAGGCAGAGCTGGGCCCTGCGTCTGCCTCACGGTGTCTGGAGAAATACCCCCAGCCCTGCAGGCTGAAGTTCCCGGGAATGAGGATTTGTGGCACCAGCCATCGGGCCTGCTCCATCCTGACCCAGCAGAGGTGGGACCGGTCAGGGAGTCCAGGAGCTGACCTGCAGGGACAGGGGGCCATGGCTGTGGCTAGCATGTGTCCCCCAGCCTCAGCCCTGATAAGGGTGAAGGGTGCTTCCAAGGCCCCATCACCACATCTCTAAACCTGAACCCACTTCAGCCGGGGGCCTCTTTGGGAATGGTCCTTGGAGCCCAGCAAGTTGGGGTTCAGTCACCCCTAGGTTCCCTGCATATCGGCAACCCTCTTGTCCCTCTCGGCTGTGGCCAAGAGTGAGCCCAGATTGAGGGCAGGTTATTGTCCCTCTGACACTGGTCAAACTAGCCTGGAGGTGCTGTGCCAACAGGAGACCTACCTGCTCCTGAAGATGGCAGGGAGCAGGAAACCTCCCTCACCAGGCCCCACAGGCTTGCACCAGGGCCCCGAGACCACCCGGACCACCTTCCCTCTTCCCAGTGGCATGGGGGCCAAGGGCCAGCCTTCCACCCCGGGAGCTAACACTCAGCCGCAGGTAGGCCCATCGAGTTCCCGTGGTTTGTTCCAAGGTCCGCTAAGGCGGTGGAACTGCTCGTCCCATTTGCAATTTGGGAATTGGAGACCAAGCACCAAGCCTGAGGCTGGGGGCCGCCGGCACTCAACTCTGAGGTGTCTCAGGACTGGAGGCAGGTGAAGACCCCGCAGTGCCCGGCGTGACACTCACGGTCGTTCACCACCATCACCGGGCACCTTGGCTTCCTTGCCTGGGGCCTGCCCACTGGCCTGGGGCCTCTGCCTCTGGGCAGGCAGCGGGGAGGGTTCGGCCTCGTTTTGCTTTGACAAATTTGGCGAGTGTCAGGGCTTTGAGGAAGGAAGTTGACGGGATGCTGGCCCCAGTGGCGCCCCTTCAATGTGCCCTGTGTGCCCACTTGTTGGTGACCAACACCCCGTGGTCACGGTTTCCCAGGAGCCCATATCCAGCCCGGAGGTCCCGATGTTCTGGAGAGCCCACCGCAGGCCCAGCTGACTTGTCTGCGGCCACTTCTTGGTGCCCCTACCAGCCGCAGGGCCTGCAGGTGAGGCCAAGCATTATTCTGCATCCTGGTGAATAAAGAATCGGGGCTCTTTGTCAGCAAACGCCAGGCTGCATTCTTCCACGCGGGCCCTTTCCCTCACTCTGTCATGCTGAGTCTGTGGGTCAAGGAGGGGGACTCCCGAGGGGACAGATAGGACCAGGGCCGCCGTAATGGGCTTCTCACCCTCGCTGTGGCCATCAGCCCCTACCTCTTTGAACGAGGGTCGTCTGTCGGGATCGGGAGGCAACCTAAAACCCTGGGTAAAGGGAGAAGCTGGGCTGGGGCAAAGAATGATCCTTATCCAGGCTGCCAGCGGTGGGGGCCCGGCGGTGCAGCCAGATGGGCCTCCATTGGAATCGCCCCCATCGTTAGCAGATGAGATTCAATAACAAACAGCAGCTTTGAGCGGCTTTATCTAACCTTTGGAAGGTAAGATTAACACCTTCGATGGGGAGAGAGTTAAGACTCTGGGGGCCCCTTTGCTTTGCAATTCCGATTCCCAGCCGTGAAACGAGAGCCCCTCCTGGGCCGGCTCTCTGCCCCTGGATTTCAGAGCCTCTTACTTTCCACTGGCTGTTTTAGCCCTTTTGTTCATAAGGACACTTGGCCGAATGTGCAGCCACCAAAACCCTACCCCCTCCCCTCGTGCACATGCCCCGCACTTGCACGAGCTCCCGGACCACGGGCAAGAAGAGCTCTGAGTACCAGGGACCGGGACTCTCACCTGGCTTATTACTAGAGACGCCAGGTCTCCCCGGGATCTGCGGAAATATGAAAAATCCCCCATTGTCCCAGATTTTACTTGCCGCTGCTCAGATTTCATTTGCCCAGAAGAAGCCATCGGACACGTTCCTCTGAGCAGAAATCTGTGATAAGCCCCAGGTCAGAGGAGAGCCGGCCTCACCGAGCTCACCCACAGCTCAGGCCGTGGGGCCGCCCGTGGAGGAGAGGCCATCGGTGCTCTAAACACAGATTGTCAGCAGAGCCGACGAACCGAACTTTGGGAGGTCCGAGGGCAGCACCCAGCATATCACAGCGGGTCTTGTTTTTAAAGTAACGTCAAATCACTTCAAGGGAAAAATTGATCTGTCTCTGATAGCTTTTCCTCCTGCTAACGTGATAAATAAATAATTAGCCACGTCGTCGAGCTGTTTCATTAAAGAAAAGGATGGCTGGATGGGCCGAGATAGAGAAACCGATCAAAAAGATGGAGTCCGGCTGGAACTCCCCGTGTGTTACAGCACCATTTGTATCCTGTCACTCACTAGCTTTATGTGCAGCCCGAGCTGGGAACTGAATACCCTATTCAGAGAGGTACTCACGGGCGTGTTATTGCAATTTAATATTTTCGCACACAGACACATCATTATCTCGGAACCTGACACTGGCAGCATAATTCTGTAATTTTTCAAGAGGGCCTAATTTTTCTAAATGTGAGCACCAGGGCCAGGATTATCTAAACACCCCTCTGCCTTTGTTTCTTCTCGGGGGTTGTGAGCGTGCAGGAGAGTGCTCGCATAGTCCTGCTCTCCACCTTTGAACTCCTCCTGTCTCTTCCCCCACAACTGCCAGCTGCAAACGGCTCAGGACAGGCCCTGCCCGGCCACACAGCCACTGCTCCAGACACCACGGAGAGCAGAGCAGCGTGGCGCAGGGGGCAGCGAAAGTGAGAGGCTCTTTGCAAAGCACGAGTGGGCAGAGATGGTGAAATGCTTCTGACAAAACAGAAAGGAACATTTTGAGGGTAAGTCTCACTCAGACGTCAGAACCAGACCTGCACACAAGTGCAAGCATATGTGTACATGCACAGCACACGGGCACATGCATGGACACGTCTGCACACTCACTGGAAACCATCTCAGCACGATGACACTGACATCTGGAGGGGTCTGTGTTGGGGGTCGTGTCTCCTCTGAGCAGCATCGGCTCTGGCCAACAAAATGCTCCCCAGTTTTCAGGCAGTTCAAGAATGCATTGGCCTGGGAGCGGTTTGCAAGGAAGCCCAGATTTCCCGGGAAGGCCTCTCAGGACAAGTGGGTGGCAGCAAAGAGGAAGGTGGCATAGCCTGGTGGACACACCGCACCCCGTGATGGTTGCCGCAGCCTGAAGCTGCTCAGTTTTTACCCAGCAACAGACATTCTCTGGGTCACAAGCTCCCTTCCGAAAGGGACCCCAGGGACCTTCTGGCAGCGTGGTGCTCTCCTCTATGCTGACACCCCAAAAATATCCCCCAGGACCACCCTGTCCTTTAACCCTGATGCCACGTGCATGCTCAGGGCTGGGCCAGCAGGGCAGTGAGTGAGGAGAGGGGTGATCAACAGCCGCTTCTGAATCTGGGGTCTGGAAACGGTTGTCAGGTCAGCACAGGCTGGAGATGCTGATTTTCAACACAGCAAAGACCTAATCGTATTGCTTTCCCCGGGACTGAGGGAGAAAGTGGCCTCGTGGCAAAAATATGAATTCTGGGGAAATGGTCTCATTCTGAGCCTTCACGAGGGAGCGTCATCTGAGGGCAAGTAAGTGCCAGGCAGTGACAGAGGCTCGGGACCTGACTGCACTGGGAGGGAGCAGGCGAGGGGGGCGGAATTGAGAGTAATGCCCAGCACTTTGCCCGGGAGCCCGGTGGCCGTCCTCTGGTCACCATTTGGGCTCCTCCGGTGAGTATCACTTTCAGTCTTTGTTTAAACGTTTTATGGACCAATGTGACGGGGCCTCTCTGAAGAGGCTGTTACAGCCCATTGAGCAGATACAAACGTCTGTGCTCTTTTCAATGCATGTCCCTTTCCCAGGGACCCAACTAGAAGGAGGGCTGGGGGTCTATTATGTAAATCCATATTTCGGCATAATATGGACTGCCAGCTTCTGAATATGGATACGGGGATTACACTGTGTCACAGGAAAGAGTTCCCGGTCACATTCAGTGCCCATTCATCACACGCCAACCCAGGCGCTCAGCCCTGTGCCGAAAGGCCGGCGGTGCCACGCCTGCCATAGGGACCAGAGAAACACGCCACCAACATCATGTGAGCCACCGAATTTGAAAGAGAGAGAGAGAAAAGGCTCCTGGAAGCAGACAGATGTGTAAACCTTCTCTCCAGCATCCCTCCCTCCCTCTCCTTTTGGCCTCTCTAATTTGAAGAGCTGTTAGTTGGGGGTCCAGGGACCCCTCTGCCCGCACAGAGGCAAGGCCGGGGATACCCGAGAGCTGAGTGTCTCCAAGCATGCTGAGATGGGAGGTGGCCTGCTGGTCTGAGTCTGGCTGTATCCCCTTCTCAACAGTTTGGACATGGAGGCCCAGATCCCGGGACAAGGACCTGCTGGCAAGAGAGGATCAAAGAGGATCAATTCGCATCTGCAAATCCCCAGACCCGCCACATTGCCCAGTGGTGTGACCATGTCTTCCTCTGGGTGGGCCAACCACAAGCGAGCATCCCACAGCCACCCCCAGGGCCCCTCAGGCGTGTCTTGGAGCCCCGCACACAGAAGGCCTACAGACAACGTGCTGGACTCCAGGGGGCAGAGACGAAAGGACGACGGAATGGAGCTGCTGAAACAAACAGAAGCCCCGACCCCCTGCAGGAACCGGGAGACCGCTGGTAAGAAAAGAGCTGGCAGATGCCAACAGCTGTTTACCCCCAAAGGCCGACGTAAGAATTGGAAAGGCCCAGTATGGCTGAAGGGCCAGGAAGGCACGGGAGGGGGTCGACACCCTTGGAGCTCAGCAAGCTCCAGGGTGCAGGTCAGAGGGGCCTAAACAGGCCTGAGCACCTGTGTCTCCCAGTTTGAAAGTAAAATCACAATGAAGGACCACGCGCCTGTGTTTTATTTCACGACTGAGCTGAAGGGCAGTGATGGGGTGGGCCCTTTGCTGGATTGGGGCAGACCAGCAGGGTGGCAGGGTGTTATGCAACTACAGCGATACTGCAGAGCTGGTGGCCAGTACCCTCAGCCTGGCCTGCATCCCTGCAGGCCTGCATGCCCCTCTATGGCCCCCTGAATCCCCCGACTAAGCTTGGGAGGAAGAGGACCAACCAAGCAGGCCAAGGAGATAAAACCAAACTCGGTTCCGACTGCCTGTCGGATTGGAATGGGTCGTTCTCACTCACCCCCATTTTCCAGGCTAAAGCACCCCACCAAACACTATGCCGGACCCTTCCAGAACCTTCTGTGCAGTCCTCTCTGCTCAAGGCTGGGACTGGAAAAGAAAGAGGTGCAGATGCACACGCGTACACGCACTGCAGCGCTTCAACTGAGTTCCAATTCACTTTCATTATCCCAAACAACCTCCCTTGCCCTGGTTTCACAAGGGCCAGGTTTGGCGCCAGCGAGGGGAGGGGTGTCCTGCCGGCAGAGCCGAGCCACGGCGCACGGGGATCAGAGTGGGATTCGTGCACAGTACGGTTAGAGGTGCAGAACGGGTGCAGGGTTTCTGTGGCCTGAGGCAGGAAGCTCCCAAGCACATGCCCCCAGCCTGTGCCATGGCAGGGCTGCCTGCAGGGCCCACGTGAGGCCTGGGGAGCAGCGTCCAGGGCGCCGGTCGGCCAGGACTTGATGTTTGCACGAAGCGTCCAGCTTTGTTGTTCCTTCTCAAGTAGGAAAGTAGACAAAGCCACTTACTTCTCAACTCAGTAGCACGCCGAACAGAAAGTAAACCACAGGCCTGAGGACCCTCCCTGGCACACAGAGGTCCATCAACAGGGCCTTGTCCCCGAGCCAGGCATCTGGGGAGACCTGGCCGAGGCTCTGTCCACCCAGCCCCACCACTGTGCCTGTGTCCCCCCCCCGCCAACAATGCCCCACCATCAGCCACATTGAGATTCAGTATAGAATATAAATCTTGCGTCAAAAGCAGAAAATCAGATCTACCTAAATCCATCCAGGTGAGCCAGGAGGCTAATGGGCAGGGTGAGGGGATAGTCCTTAACGTGGCCAGAAATGCCTGACTATTTTCCAGGAATTCCCTAAAAAAAACCCCGGTGAGACCTGGGAACTCCTCTCCTCCCCGCATCGCACCAGCAGGGCAGCAGCCCCGGCCCCCAGCCTTAGACCAAGCCGACTGAGGCCTTTTCTTCCCGTTAACGCCCCATGACACTACCTAGGGATGGAGAGGAAGACAGACCGCCTAGAAGAAGCCCAAGGCGCCGGCATGGGGACAATGACCGGAGGCACAGAGGTTGAGCCAGTGTCTCTTTCTCCTTCACAGCCAGACATGGTCCCTCGCCACCTCCAGGCTGGGGAAGAGCCAGAGGCCACTCGGCAGGGGCTTCGGCTCTCCTCAGAGCAGATCTCAGAACTGGGACACAGAGGCTCAGAGGAGCCCTGTGCTCTGCCCAGCACCCGCTCCCCGAAGACCCGTGCAGTCTCTCTAGACACACACCCGTGGCAGAAAGGAGCAGCAGCCTCACCGTCACCTGCCGCCCCCACCCCCTGCCTCGTCAGCTCAGGCTGCGCTTCCCCGGACAACGCTGATCCCCATACAAGCACTGGGTACACCCACCCACCCCACCCCACCGACGGGGTGCAGACGAAGGGCACACGCCCTTCTGGGAAGTGCGTTACCACCGAGAGGCAGCGCGAGTCTGGTGAATTTCCTAGGCGAGTTTACTCTGCAGAATCCTCCGTGGGGTTCAGAAAGCGGGGGTCCCAGAGCCCCGGCTCTCTGGCTTTCCGGAGCAGAGTTTCGGAGGTGAGCAGCAAGGGCTGCTCCTCTTCCCCGAGTCTGAGTCCGGAACACTGTCCGTGGGATGTTTCTGCTCCCACGACCATAAAGCCTGCGTGTTTATGGACCCCTCCTCCCACCCGAGGAGGGGTCACGGGGCCGGGGGCCTGCGGGCTCTGCAGCAGGAGCCTGTCGGTCCCCTCTGGCCCAGGCATATTTCAGATGAGCCTGTCCCTGCGCCAAGCATTCCATCTCAAGTGCGGGGTCAGGACAGAAGGAACAAGTGACCCCGTACTCATCAGGTCTGTTGACAGACAGGTTACACTGTCTCCATCCTGAAAACGAGTGTTTGCGGTGGGAAACAGCACACGCGTCAGGATGCAAAATGTGCATGGGATAATACGGGGCCTCATCTAGAGGAGAGAAAACGTTCACCAGGACCCAGCCATGTTTTAAAATGATTATAAATTATTTTAACAGTGCATTTGCAAAGGGTTATAAAAACAGCCATAATATATTTTTTTCCTTAGATTCTAGAATTACCAGTGTGACAGCTAATGCAATAATGATTTGTTTCAAATGCCAGTGTTTAAGCTGTATAAAGCTGATTTTATACATTTTTCCAGTAGGCCGCATTGTAGTTAATGAAATTAAACACACCAATCGCATTTGTCCCCAGGGGACGAGGAACTGAACACACCACTGGTTTATTTTTTTATTAAAATAAATTGCAGCCGGCAAGATGGACTAATTGCATACAGAATTGAAAAAGAAACATTCCATTGATATAATTAAGCCAATTTTCATGGACAGAAATAGTTATAGTGGATATAAAATAAGCAAAGCCTCCACCAGAATCTGACTTCCCTCCTCTTTTGCACAGAATGTTAACTATTAAACAAATATGTATCTCAGATCTACACGCTCCTCTCCGTGAGCCCCAGGGCATTGTTCCTCAAAGTCTCGGGAGAGCCCAGCCGGGTGGACCAGCCGAGGCACCTCCAGACCAAGGAGGATTTGATGGCGAAACCCCTAGAGTGGAGAGCGGTCAGAGCAAAAGACGCCACCCCTCCACTGCCCGGGGGGCCCTCAGGAGTTCAGGAGTACTGGCCGGCCCGGAGCGGCCACCGAGGCCCTGGCCGCAGCCTGTGAGGTGGCCAGACTTGAGGCACAGCGGCCGAGCCAGGCTGGAGCAGCGTGTGCAGGGGCCAGCTCCTTCTCTGTGCCGGGGCTCAGGTTCACACAGCAGCTCCCTGGCTGTCTGGGGGGAGGGGCGGTGATGATTTCCCTCCAGATTTGGGGTGGGGGTGGGGGCGGCAGGTGAGGGGCAGGTCCCATACTTCCTGCATTGACTCAAAGGGGATGGCAGTAAGTAAGGGTGCAGGCAAGGCGGCCCCTGGTCAACACTTTCACTAACCGGCACCTGCCCTTGGCAGAGGACGCAGAAAGCCAGGGCTGCAGAAGCCGGGGAAGCCAACCTGGGGGGGGGACGGAGCAGCGGGGGCGTCCAGACCCAATGAGGGAAGCACCCGGGCTGGAGGAGGCTGAGCGCACGCACGTCAGCCAGTTGCATTCACAAGCTGTAAGCACACTGATGTCTTATTTGCTTTTGAAGAACAGACTTGTTACAAGCTGAGCACTGGCCTTGGGAAAACGCGTAAACCCTGACAACTTAAAAAAAAAAAATCCTATGGAATTAATTGCAGCCTGCAGTGTGCTGGAGGGCTGGGGTACAAGCCAAATAAGAAACCTTGGAGGGCTTTATTTAAGTGACATTCACTTTCACCCTTAACTTGCTGTGCGACCTCCCATGATTTACTTGACCTCTCTGTGCTTTGGGTTTCCTACCTCTAAAAGTTGTGCCAGCTACCCACACTTCATCCTTCTCAGGGTCAGTGAAGGGGTCACATCACCTAAGTGGACCATGAGTGCCTCTATGGGGACCTTGACCTTCTCCCTGGAGGTTGCCGGGGCGACAGGGACGGGGCAGTGGTTTAGGTTGCAGCACGCTCCAGGCCTCCCCAGAGACAGGTGCGTGGAGCGAGTGCACAAGGCCCACGCACCACCCCGGGAGAAGCTGGGCCCCGGGATGCCGCCCAGGAAGGCGGAGGTCGATCCTGGAAAGCCCGACCCCGACCCTCCGGCTAGCTCGGTTTTCCCTCACGGTCTCCCCCTCTTCCCACCGCCCCGGCTTAGGCGCAGGCTCCCAGGTGCACTCCCGAGTCTCTTCGGCCCCAGGTCCGCGAAGCGACTGCAAACCCGACCCAGATCTGTCGCCCGCAGAGTTGGGGTCGGGGTCGGGAATCAGGGTACTCGGAGCGCGGAGCCCGCCCTTCTCCGTCCAGGAAGCCAAGAGGCGGAGACCATTGAGGCCGGACCGCGGCTCCGGAGGACGGCTCTGCTCCCGCTGGGCTGGGGTCCCGGGCGCCCGGGCGCAGCCATCTCCAGGAACCGGCTGCGCGGTGTAGACGCGGGCGCCGCTGGCGCCGCGCGGTAGCTGGCCGCGACTTTGGACGAGGAGAACGGGGAGCTCAGCCCGGGTCCCCAGGCCCCGCGCCCCGGCCCGGCCCGGCCCGGCGGTCTGGAGCCCTCGCCGGCCCGAGTCTGCGCCCGCGGCCGCCCGCCGTCCCGCGCCGCCAGGCCCGCCGGCTCGCTGGCCTCGCGAAGTTTCTTTCCCGCACGGGGACGGCGCCTGGCTGTTCCTCGTCCTCCCGCGCCCGCTTCGTGAGCTGCAGCGTCCAAGACTTGTTACACGGGTTTGATTCAAAACGTGATAAATTGTATTTAACGCTATTTGAAATTTTTAAACGAAATTATTCAAAAGATTTTTAATCCTGGATAATTTTTGTTGAAACTCTAATTATACATCACCTTAATTAGCAGCCCCAGCCCCCCAAGGATCCCTAATTGCCTCCTAATTGAATAAAACAGGGGGCTAATCGCGCCCACGGCGGCGCAGCGAGCTGGCGCGCCTCCCCCGAGGGGCCCGCTCTGGGGAACCCCCGGCCAGCCACACCGCCGGCACCTGGCCTCTCAACAGAAACGGGGGACCAGACCCTCTGCCCCGCGCTCTGCCCAGAAGGGGGCCGCGTGGTGTGCGGGAGCCGCGGGGGCAGGCAGACTCGGGGAGGCCCGTCTCGCATCTGCTCTGCCCCCGCAGCCGACAGAAGGAGCAGGGCGGCCCCGGGCCGGCTCGTCGGGATGTTGGGGACCCTAAGCCGCAGGCAGTGGCCATCCGGGGACCCCGCTGGGAGGTCACTCCACCAACAGGACTTAGTAACCTCCCGTCCCACAGGCTCACCTGCCGGGCCGAGGGCGACGCAGCGCCTGCGGGCGCTCAGCGCACCGCCGCGGGGCACCTGGCCTTGGCCGCCAGCCCTGCAGCCGCCCCCGCACCCCGGCCTCCGCGTTTTCGCCCGAAGCGGGCGAGCCGCCGACTCCCGCCGGACCTTTCCTAGCGCTGCTGCCCTACCAGGCGTCCAGACAGGAGGCTGCCGTCCTGGCTCCAGGGAGAGGACTGCGGGAAGGGGCAGCCTCCCCGGGGGGTGGGGGGGAGGCCCAGCAGAGCCCGGGTCTGGCCTGTTTCGGCTGCGGAGAAGGAGCCGGCTGGCAGCTCAGCCGCAGGCGGCGCTCCCCCCACGCTGTCACAGGCACCCCTTCCTCACACACATCACCCTCGAACGTACGCAAGACACGCAAAGTGCGACATCTAGCAGAGAGAGCGACCCCCACCCACCCCAGGGGCTACATGGCAGTTGTCTAGATGACACTATTCCCAGTCCTGGGATGTGTGGGGTCTGTCACTCCATGGGGATCAGGCCTCAGGGGCAGCTCAGATAAGGGCCCTGGCTGGACCCAGTGTCTCTTGGGGCACATCCACCCTGGCACAGGGGCCCCCCAGCTGTGCTGTAAAGAGGTCAAGAGGGCACCGTGTCTGTGCTGACCCCCCACCTGCCCACCTGGCTCACAACAGTGGCAGAAACACACAGCTCTTGTGAGGCATTTCATTTTTTAGCATGGGGCAGGGACAGCCGCGTTTCCCCCACAGGCTAGCACTGCCCTCGCTGGAGGAAGGGGCCCCTGGACCAGATCTGTCCTCCCTCTGCCGGGGCTCCCAGGCTCAGGGTGAGGAGCTGGGGGGCTCCCCAGCAGCTGAACTGCAGCCCAGGCCTGGGCGCCCCAATGGCCTCTGCCCTCGGAATGCTCCACTCTGAGCCCCCAGTGTGAGCACCACAGGTTCTACCAGCTCAGCCAGCGGCCTGCCCAGCAGGAGAGATCCCCGCTGAGTAGGCTCCTGGGTAAAACCAACGAATGACGGCCCAAGATACACCCTCTGGGGCAGCCCCCCACGCTCTGAGTCAGGGAGGCACATCCACTGACCTGGTCGTCCTTCCATGCCCGGCTGCAGACACAGCCCAGCCCTGCACACTGGCCTTGCAACCTTGACCTCTTTCCCTTCCCCAAGCCCCCTGACCCTGCTGGGCTGTGGCTTGGGGTGGGCTCTGCTGGCAGCATTGGGGCTGCCTTGCTGCCTCAAATTCAGGTAATGGAGTCAGGTCCCCAGGGACGTCCACATCTGCGTAAAATATCGTCCAATGAAATGAAATTCCTCAGCAGATCCTGGGCTCTGTGTCAGGCAGGCGGCCGCCGTCCTGTGCCTGCCTCGGCCACCTTCCTGGGGAGGGCTGGGGCAGGCGTCCCCTCTGTGGGGCCGGCGCAGGAGAGGTTCCCAGTGCTTCCTCGAGTGTGGGCTCCAGCTGGGTCTGGGCCTGACAGATGAGCTCTGTGTTGGCTTTTCCTCACGAAGGACTCCCAGGACAGGGAGACCTGCGCTCTGCCCTCCCCTTGAGTCCAGCTCTTCGGCCTTCAGGCCAGGCTGCAGGACTCTCCAGGCACCCGTTCTGGGTCCTGGGCAGAACCCGGAATGGCAACCTTCCCCACCTGGCAGGGGTGGAGCAGATAAGAGCTGAGGGCCAGAGGGAGGGGTGACCTGCCGGCTGTGGGCCGCTCAGAAGTTTCTGGGGCCTCCCTGGGCGCACTGAGTTGGCCTCTCGCTTGCAGCGAAGGCCGGAGAAAGCAAAGCTGCTTTCCACTCTCTTGCTCCAGCTTCGGGCACTTCCTCGGGGCGAAAGCCTGACCAAGGCAGCCTGCAGTCCCGGGCCCAGACTCTGGGAAGGCCTTGCAGCGCACACACAAACCCGAAGATGCACACGAACACGCACATCCCACGCGCCCCGGGCAGGCACGGTAGCACGCACAGGCCGCGGTGCCAGCCACGAAATGCGGGGCCTTGTTCGTACCAACAGGGGCCAGAGGTCACGGGAGGCCGGGGAGGCCGAGGCCGTCAGCACCGGGCAGAGGAGACTGGCTGGGAAGGGGCGCCTCAAGGAGGGGCCCGGAACAGCGCCGGCGGAGTGCGGGGGCATCCTGCAGAAGCTGCGAGCTGCTTTTCCCCCGGCGGGCCTCCGCGCGGCCTACGACTGCGGGGCTGCTGTTGGGGGCCGAGCCGGGCCGAGCACCGAACCAAGAGAGCAGAACTTCGGAAAACTGTCGCGAGTTTCGAGCCCACCGTGCTAACGCTTAGGGGCTCGGCCGTGGGTGCTGTGAGGCCGGGCCGAGCAGGGTCAGGCCACGGAGGAGCGGACGGAACGGCCTGGTGGTCGGGCAGGGAATCCCAAGGGGAGCGGGCCGGTGACCCTTCCGCGGGTGGGCGGGTGGCCGGCGGAGAAGGGGGCGGCGAGAGCAGGAGGCGCCGATTCCGCCCCGCGCGGCGCTCGCCGCTTCGCTGCAGCCGGGCCGCGGCCGGGACTGCGGGAGCCGCGCTCGCCGGGCCGCGGCGCCGCCGTCCCCACCTGCCTGCCTTTCGGGCCACAGCCCCGGGCCCGCTGGCCTCGCAGCCGATGGCGCCGGCCGCAGGGGTGCGGAGGGCGCACGGCTGGCCCCAGGGCGCGGCGGCGGGCGGTGATGCGGGCGGTGGGCGCACCAGGCCGGCGGCGGGGACCGGGACGGCAGCAGGCTGGGCGCGCGGAGCCCGGGGCTCGGCCGGAGACTGAGCGAAAGAGAAAGTAAGACCGGGGACCGGGCAGTCTCGCCGGAGCAGCTCTGTCCCCACCGGGCCTCACGGCTGTGCCAGGAGAGCGGGTGCGGGACAGTCCGAACGGGGCCCGAGGGCGGCGGCGGGTCGGAAGGCGGCCCGGTGGGGACCCTCCTGCCAGAGGCACCGGCGCCTGGGCGGCCCGCGCGGGCTGCTGGAGTCACAGAGGAGCGCCCGCCGCCGCGCGGGGCACCAGTTGGGAATAAACTTCACGACCATAGTTCCAAGCCCGGGAAGACGTCTCCATTTTGCTCCCCCAGTGGCTGTGGCTGTCCTGCTGTCGCCACCCCTGCCCTTACGCCCGCGGAGCCGGGTGGGCGCCGGCCCGCGCCCCCTCCTCCGCCCCCTCCCCGGCTCGGGGTCTCCCTCCTCTGCGCCCGGCTGGCGGACGCCAAAGGCGGTGCTCTAGCGCCCACTATTTCAAAAGCCCGGAATATGATTTGACCAGGACTGAGAGCCACTCGGAGAGAGAGAGGGAGAGAGCGAGCGAGGAGGAAAAAGTTGCTCTCCCCTTTCGTCAACTTTTCGCTAACTTTCGCTTTTCGCTCCCCTCCACCCCCAGCCCTCCCCCTCCGCCCCCCTCCCTGGCCCCCACCGCGCGCCTCGGGTTCCCGGGCCCGAGCGCCTGACAAGGGGGGGGAGGGGGTTCGGCGAGGAGGGGGCCGGCGCCTTCGGGGAGCGCGCGGCCCGGGCGCCCCGAGCCTCCGCGCCGAGCCCGGCCGCCCCGGAGCGCGGGAGGAGGAGCGGCCCCCGGGCCGCGCGGCCGATCCGGGGGCCGGGAGCCTGAGTAGCGCCGGCCGCGCCCCGACGCGCACCCCTGGCCCGGGCGCCCCGGCCCCGAGGCCCGG